>NW_025787934.1:0-41914 GCF_021130785.1 Homalodisca vitripennis
CCGATCTCCATAACTACATATCATTACATCAATATTAGTTCATGTTCATGAGCTCCATATTGTACAACTAATAGATAATTAAATGAATAATCATTTAATTATTCCACTCTACCTCGTTAGGGCAAAGCTTGCTAGGAATGTTATTTTGGGTTTTACTTACTGTTAAATAATGATTTTTAAAAATTCATTACAGCTGATAAAAAATGTGAAAATATGAATTAGCCGTTATTTTGTACTGGCTTAAGATAGCAACCTGAAAGTTTTACTGTTAATTTTGTTTTCATCAAAACCTTTAAAATGAGGGGGTAACTTGACAAGGGTTTATTTTTTAAATTTTTTAAATTGGATCCAAATCAAAAATGCAGTTTTGTACACCGCAGATATACTGATTGAGTTTGGTTTTATTAGGTGCGATTGTTAAAATGTTAATATGAGCTATCCATTACTTTTTACTCACCCTTTTATACTGTATGAAAAACATTTAGTGAAAATGTATGTTAAAGTTTGTATGAGGGAAAAGGATTTTTCCGGACATTTGTCATTTGTTCAGTAATACAAAAACACTATTTCCTTCACAATCCTTCCATCGTCAGAAACAAACTTCAAACAAAGAATAGTTTACTTGTATTGTTTTCCCTATATTCCAACCCCAATCAGTGCTATCACGTTTAAAATCTACAGCTAACACATATTCTTTTAAAGAATTAATATATTTTTAACAATATTGGTTTATAATAGAACACATAATATTGCATATTTATGAATGTTTAGGTAATTGGTTCATCACAAGAAACTTTTAAAATGTTACTAGTTATATTACACATTGCTATTCTGTACTGATGTTTTTTTCTACTGTCATCCTCTTTGTTATTTACTAAATTTTAACGGATGTTAAAATTGTTGCACTAATTTAAAGTCATTGTTTTTAAAATTTAGAAACAAAACTACTAGTGACACTAAGTAATCTGCCTGCTGTGAAAGGTATTGAAGGTGAATGTCAAGAGCATTGTAACCTTTGGAAACAAGTCATAAGTTTTGTTGATCATTTTGGATGTGTTTGCTGCACTTGGCACAAGCTCAAATATAGTTTAAAACGAGTTTGTGTACCAAATGGATTGGTACTGCCTTTACACTATAGTTTATTAGCTCTTGAAAAAGTTTTGTAAACACCTTTAGTGGCAGAAAAAATTTATTTTTTTAAAGAAATTGTTTATGTAAATAGTGTATCTTTTGTATACTATGAAAGATATTCAGTTTGTATTTTACATTTAAACTTTATGATGGATTTAAGTGGTATTCTTGTCTTTATTCTATTTGAGTATTATGTCAAATTTAAAAATTGTTTTGGTGTAAAGTATTACACAATTACTGTATAAATTTAATCAGGGTTTTTATACTATGATTCAAGTTTGTAAATTTTCTATCCCAAAGAATTCACTTGATATTGAGGTTGCTTTGATTATCAAAAATTGGAAATCAGGGAAATCAGAATTGTTTTAAGGCTTTTAGAACACCTTGTGAAAATCTAAAAAAATTGTAGAGGAGCCAATATTTCTGATACAGGCTTGTAGAAGGAATAGGTTGCAGCAGTCTGGTGTAGCTTACGTAATTGTATTTACCAAACACATTCACACTCTGGAAAGATCTGTAAATTTCCCATTTTGCCCTTATATTTAATTCAACTTTTGCGATTGCAGATAGTATTCTATCTTGGAGTGGTCCCCAAAAATGTTTAATTTGAGTAAAGATGATAAAGACGATAGAATAGCTGTAGTGAACCTAACCTTATACAGGGGTGCTGTAGAGTCTTGAAAATGGTCTAATATCATTTGTACACTCGGAAACGTACAAACATAAAACTTTGTACAGTGACAGGGCATAAAATTGAACTTTTCAATTCAATCAGTAGCTCTTCCACCACCTTAGGGGGGCTGGTCTCATAACTAGTCGGATGGAAAATTTTAAATGTAAGTAATAGGTTTTGATGATGCATACCCTTTTTAAATGTCTTAATTATAGAAAGAAGATCATGCCGCAGATTAGACCTTCCCAAAAAGGAAAATCCTCTAACAAAATACTTATTAAAAGTTTTCAATTTACCGACCTTATGTGCAAGTTCAAGAATGGCATTTAATTTTATTTGTAACCATGTCCATATGAAGCTACAAAACTTCAGACATTATTACTGTATACAATCACACTACATTTAAGGATGAATTCTGTTCCCTTACTATTGTTTCTATGGGTAACGGTCTACGAGGAATCGAGTAGACAATGTTTAATATAGGCATAGGTCGATAATGCAACTTATGCTAATGGTTCATTTTAAAGGGCTAGTCCAAGCAAAGAAGTATGCTGGCAAACCGCACATCAAAAGCTTTATCCGTTACAAAAAGTGGCGGTTCAAAGGATTTTAATAAAAGTAAACTGTACTTAAACCTAAAACAAACGATTCCAACCTTTTTTAAGAAGCGGGTTGGGCCGACTTCACATACATAGTTATTAGAACATATGTACACGTTAAACAGTTGAAGTTAAGTATCAGTCAACAACAAGATCATTTGTAAACTTATATGGGTTTTCAATCCATAAGAGAAATTAATCCCATCCCTGAATTATTAACTTCGGTTATAATTTATATTTGTTTAGAATGCTAAAATTGAATCCGCTGTTTGATATTTTGTTTGAGGTACAGCTTTCCTTAGTCTTTCTATACATAACTAATTTCTATTGACTTTAATGTTTTATTTCAGTGAAATCTTTACCTATCATATGTTTTAAAGTTTTTATGATGCATTAAAATTGTCAAATCAAAAAAACTATGACACATCAGATACAAACTATTGAGAAACAATCACCCAAATTTTTAAAGGGAAATTTTAGAATTATTATGAATTTGTACAGACATTATATATTAAAGCACAAATTATATAATCAGGAACTTTTCAATCTTGAATATTGTATGTCAATGTGGTGTTTTTGATTATTAATGCACACTTCATACTAGTTGATAATGAAGTCATAAATGTTTGTATTATTTATTATAAGATGGTGGTTTCATATTACAACTTAAGTAATAATGTGAGTTTCAAATAATATGTGTAATATATTTTCATTTTTTAAATATAAAAATTATATTATTTTGAGTTATTTAAAATATAAAGTGTCTTACTTTAATTGCAGCCAGATCTATTAGAACAAAACTTACTTCCTTTTTATTTCAATTAATTTAAAACCAGGTGGTTAATATTATTAAACAGTTTAAAGTTTATAAGTACTTTCCCCCACCGTTATTTTCTATCATAAGTACATACTATTTGTGTTATGCAATTTAACAAAATGTAAATAATTATTGTGATTAATATTTTTGTTGTAATATAATATTTTTAGAAAATTAAGTTGTATAATTATTGAATTATAAACCTACATAAATGTATGGGCTTGAAGAAAATTGCAAAATTAGAAATGTAAAAAATAGTCTACCGACCTACGTTAACATTGGTTGTAAGCAACAAAATATGATTCCAATGAATTTCAATTAAGTTACCCGGCGAGTTAAATAGAGGGAATTTTAAAACAATGTTCAAACAACATGTATTTATACTGCAACAAGCCTGCCTAGCCTTGGACTTCCCACAAATGGTGTGTATGAATTAAAAAAAAAAAGGAGTACAAGAGAGAAATGGACCGCCTTTACAATGGACCTTCCCAAGAACTCAATTTCGTTAGAAACAGGAGTAACCCTCACCTGTTTTGTCCTAACGTGTTTCACTGAACATTTAGTGCATGGGTAATTTTTAAAACAAAAATAAAACACATTCCTTTGTTCCTGTGAAAAATATTTAGTGTGTGGTGGAGGGGGAGGGAGTAAGTCCTTGAAATGGTCATTCTGGAATTCCCCTACTTGTTTCATCATTATCAGTTTCTACAAATGCTATTGTTTCTTTGATGTGAGACCCGTTACTTTTTGTCAACCCGCCATCTTTCATAGGAATTGAGATTGAAACTTTCCTTTTGAAAATGTATCTGTTTTTGACTGTGAATGAATTTAATTGTTGGCAGTACTACATAGATATTGCAATAATAAAGCATCTTAAATTGCGAACAATAATTTGTTTTAAGAGATAAATCTTTGATTCCTGATTACTTAATTCCGTATTTCCACCTATGTACAACAAATAATAATAATAATATAAGTTTTTAAATATAATAATTATAAACTATATAAAATATGGTAATATCCATAAAGTTTGGTAATAAACATAAAAAAATTCGTAATAATGAACTTAGCATGTCCTTAAGTATTTTAAAAGTGTAATGATTAAAATACAACATTATTTCATCATGTTAAATTGTGTTCCTTATTTATTCTGAGTTTAATAATTAAACCTGTGTGGTCAGTATTTCAATTGCGTTAACAAAAGGACAATGCGAGTAATAAAATCTTGTAATTATTACTAATTTATTAATTCAAATTAACAAATTAAATTAAACATTTAAATTTAGTTGAGGTTATTAAACCTAGTTGCTTTTAAAACATAAATCTTACATAATAAACCTTAATTGAATTCAAAATGAAGATATGTAATCAAACAGAGGTAAAGAGTATGCCAAATCACGTGTAGCTGAGGTTGAATGCAAAAATTTTTCAATCCTTTTAGACTTATTTTACTTCTTGTGAGATGTTTTCATGACAGACAGACAGTCATAAAGCATGGTAACAGTTATTACAACCTCCCCCCCTCGGCGCCCTCCCCCCTCCCTCCCCAGACAGAAAAAAATTTGTCAGGCTACTGAGTGATGCTCTAATTACAAATCAACAAACTTTCTCCGGGTTGGTCATGTCTCCTTTAAAACAAAATAAAATTTCTTTATCCACACATAAGTAAATCTTAAGGAGACATGGGCGAACAAGTCAAGTAGGATACAGAGTCAGAGTACAAAAGATAAAAATCCTAGTAAAACCATGTTTTCTTTAAGGTGAAAAAGTATTTCAGGGTAGTTATTAAAGAAGTGACCAATAACATTAAAAAGGAAACAAAACATACATACATTTCGATAAAGCAACCTTTTCAAATATTTTAGATTAGCTATACAAGCATTTATTTTCACACATATTCATAAATCTTTAAAAAATCTGATTAGGGGTAACTTCCCAAAGATTCCTTGAGGGCTAAAATGTCTTTATTTTTAAGCTGTAGTACAATAAGAGTCCTATCATAGTCTATTTATTAGCATAAAATCAAATTTCATCAGGAAACTTGTTAATGGTTTAGTATTGTTCATAAATAGTTTTATACCACTTAAAAAGTGTTACTAAAACCTATCATAGAGGTAACAAGATCAGAGATGTATTTTTAGAGAATGAATATAATAACAATTGCTTAGTTGTGAAATATAACAATATAGTGTATTTAACTGTTATAACATTATTATTTTTACTTTGGTAAAATTATTTTCAGAAGAAACAAAACTAAGTGTTTTTTGATAATCGTGATTTTGTCATAATTATAGTGGTATTCTGAACAGCTGACTGTAAATGTAAACAGATGATTCATGAATGTATAGATTAAGAAAATTAGTGTAGTTGTCTGTTTATTATTGACATAAACCCAAAACAACAAATGGGGTGGCATGTCACTTGACCCGGGCCTGCTATGTATACAGTTACAAACTTTTTTATACTATGTATAGATATAACATTCTGATCTTGCTGTAGACAAGTATTGAAAAAATAGTTCTAAATGAGTTCCGACATGGTCCGGGCTGGCATGTCGTTGGACCGGCCCACTATATTTATTATTTATTGTGTTGTGTAAAAATTCTAATACTGCTGTACAAATTAGTAAAAGATGAATACTAAATCGTGGTTACATTTCTGTGTGAAATTCCTGACAGTGGCCGGGCCAGTAACATGGACATGATCTTTTCTTTTGGTGAGTTGTTAAATAACCATAAATTCTAAATTATCGATAAGTGTAAATAGTTATATTTAAGCGTTACAGGATTTCTGATGGAAAATGTCCAATAAGATAAAAAAGAATTACAGAAAGAATATATATAAAATTAATCCTGTAGCTTCAAATAAATTTCACTTCTCCATTCAGTTCAGGATTGTAATACTGTGTTTGTCAAATATATATATTTATAATAAATATATAACAGGGTGTTCTGAAAAAAATTGGTGCCCATAAGTACAGGGCTTGATTCCTCACCATCAAAATAAGAAAAAAAATGTCCTAATTAAACAAAGGTCCGAAAATGCTTAGTATACCAAGTTTATACAGGGGTGAAAGATTGCGTCTGAATTTCAGTTCCCCTGCTGCAAACGAAGCCCTACGGGTATTTGTTGGCTGTTAATTAAGATGTACAAATTAGCGTAATTTATGTAAACTTGGAACTGAAAAATTGAATAAAACCGTTTCCTTCCAGACCTGTAGCTACAGTTATTTTTTAAGGATAGTGACCGAAATACGCGAAAACTTGGGTCCCGAAAAAAGCAAGTTACATTTAGGTTTGAAGCAGATTTACCTATGTTAAATGTACAATAAACAACAAAATATTTTTTCACGGTACTTGTAGAAAAATTTAAATTACGAAGAGAAAGATGTTAAAATAAGTCTACTAATAGACAAACGCAAACTTTAAAAAATAATCACTTAATTACATACAAAATGCATGAAAAATAGACAAAATCTAGTTAATCTCTCTACAAATGGTAAATATTGAAATTAAAAACAGCATTTTTATTAAAACAAATTAATGAGTACAAATTATTTTTTATATCAAGTAAATTATTTTTAAACAATCATACACTTATCATACATAAAAAAGTTATCTGAATTATCATTCAACAAAAAAAGTTACACTTGTCCTAATACTCACTAGTGACTAACCACGTCACATGTAATGATGTTTCAAAATGTAAAACAGCTGGTTTTTAATTTCAATATTACATATTGTAGGAGAGCTTAACAGATTTTGACTATTTTTTTCATCGCTTTTATGTATGAAATTAAGATTATTTTATTTTAAGAGTTTGCGTTTGTCTATTATAGGACTTATTTTTACAATCTTTTCTCTTCGAAATTTAAATTTTTCTTACAAGTACTGGTGAGAAAAATAATTTTGTGTTTATTATTGTACAATTAACATAGTAAATCTGCTTCAAACTTAAATGTAAACTTGTTTTTTCGGGACCAAGTTTCGCGTATTTACGTCAAAATTATCATAAAAAATTACTGTAGCTAAACAGGTCTGGAAACGTTTTATATATTCCCATTTTTTCAGTTCCCATTTTAACATAAAGTAACGCTGAAATTGTACATCTAAAATAACAGCCAACAAATACCCGTAGGGCTTTGGTGGCAGCAGGGGAACTGAAATTCAGACGAAATCTTTCACCCTGTATAATTGGTAACTAGGCATTTTCGGCCCTATGTTAATTAGACCTTTTTCTATTTTGATGTGGGGAAATCACGCCCTGACTTATGGCACCTTTTTTCAGAACCCCCTGTATTTTATATAATAAAATGAGCAATTTTCCTGGACGACTGGAGGTCTCGGTTTATTTTTTTTTACTCATTGCTAGTAAATATATATTGTTTATTATTTTAAACCCTTTTTTCATTGAGTTATAATTGTAATTGTATTTTTTGCAGGCTAGGGATGGGAAAAGACAGAAATGCTAAGGTTTGTCACTGGGGCCCATGAATGGCACGTTGGAAAGAGGGGTTTAGTAATTTTAAAATAATTAAATATTTCATATACTGTAAACAGTGTGTTTGGCCCGACCTGAAAAATTTTTGTTGAAATGAAGAAAAAATGGCTTGTAATATATTGTATTGAGTTCTAAATTTCCATTTTTACCAGATTTTTCGGTGTTAAAGAATAATTTCTGGGTGGAACCCCTTCATGTAGGTAAATTAATGAATGTATTTCAGCATGTAAATTCTGTCTCCAAATTATAACATTTTTTTACCCACAATTCCATCAATTAATTAAACATCTATTTACCATATTTCTTCTTTTATAACCATTTATTTTTACTATTTATTCAATCCACTACAAGACATTATCACTATTCCCCCAATATACAATCCATCATCCTTATCCAAACACATTTATCCATTATAACTAATCCCCTCATACTCTCAATACAACATATATAATACATTACACAAAACCCATTCATCATCCTTCAACCCAAATTTTCTTAATAAATAAAATAAATCACACTACCATCATTACCACATTATCCTAATCCATAACATCTCTTATTATCACCCCCTTCCTCCACCCACACTCCATTATCAAATAAAATTTCTATTAACTATTTCCTCCATACAATCACAATCATATTACCAATACCAAAAACACCATCTCAACCAAACCATATTCCCCAATAAATCCTTTACACATATTACATACCCATATCTTCTTCTACCCAAACAACATCCCCCCTTTACCAAATAATATACATAAAACCACCCTCTACACAAGAGAGACTTGTCCCTGTATCCAAATGTCTCTCCAGAACATGAATGTCTATAACTAACTGTCACATGATAGCTATGGAGGTATCTTGTATGTCATAGAGTGTACTCCTCACCCTCCAGTGTGTCTATAACGTAAAAGATACCCACAGAGAATGTGACATCCCCACTCACACTCCGGTCCATGTGTCTCTGGTGCTCTCACCCTATGTGCTAGATCCTATACCCAGTGTACCCTTCGCAAGACTCAACCTGTACCTCATCTTATAACATATCTGACTCATAAGATCAACAAATGTCCATTCTCTCAGTAGTGTCTGCGAAGATACCCTCTTACCATACTTCGTGTTCCAGTTAAACCCAGCACAAACTATTCACCCAAGAATACACTACCACACTCATCATATATCCTCTCTCACCAAAATCGCCTGTAATACTCAATCCTAAAACCCCTACCGCACCACCATATATGTGTGTGACACCACATATTTACTCCCTACTATCTTGACTAAAGCCAAATAACACATATACCACTACTCATATAGTACACTCCTCAATTAATCATGCACACTACTCTACTGATCTGTGACTGTCATCCGATAGAGAGAAAACCACCACACTGTCGTACAAATACAACATATCTTGTGTCTACAGTCACCTCAAGAATGTAAGAGACATCATTCACACTCTGCGTCAGTCCCCAGCGCATAACCCCACACAACCAGATCTCTGTATAGATTCTCTGTGTACTCAACTACACTTCACTCTGTGCACCATCTCGTTTTCAAAATAGATATATATATTGAAGAGATCTAGTCACCCTCCAGAGAACTCCTCCTACGCCCACTCCTTCCGCGTGTACGCTCCTCTCAATGTTGTGCCCCTAACTCCAATAACACTCTAGAGTGCCTCCCTTCCCTATCTTAAATCCCTCACCGACTCTCACATACAAATCATGCTGCATGTAAGTGTACACACTAGAGTGCAACATGAGTGCTGTATCACTCATCATCCCCGTATACCTCTTGTGAACTGACTTAATCTGTATGAGTATGACGATTACATCGTCCCATACCTGTTTACTATATATTATCTGCGCATCATACAGAATATCAACTAATTCAGAATACACAGTTCGTAAATTACCGTCTTCCTAAATGTCCCACTATATGCATAGTTCCTCAGAACTGTGTGCAAAGATCACATATAACCATGATGTAAACAGTCCCTCCAAGTAAACCTCACACCTGTAATATAGAAGTGAGAGTCTCTCCCATCCCGTGCGCTACTCAATAGCTACATGTGTGCATAGTCAACTGTAAACTCCATCACCACCCCTCAAAAATCCAATCAACTCACCATTTCCTGTAAGATAAGAGACTCTCTACTCATAACCCCTGCTGTTTGAAAATTAATTCCCCTAAATAACCCCCAAATTCCAGTTTGCACACATATGATGTGTCCATGTAATAATCCCCCAACTGTGAATCACAATAACCTAGACATCAAATCTAACACCGCTCTCATATCCTCGGTAAAAGATGCTGTGACCTCCGTGAACGCCTCTCTCTTGATGCCCATTGTTAGAGAGAAAAGACACTACATCTATACAGTGCCTCTCTACATTTCACCCAATACAGATGAGAGAGAAAATAAGACCTCCTCTACATGACTACAGATGGACTCTCCTCCTATCTGCACTCGTGGAAAGAATCAGTCCTTCCGTGCCCTCACAGAAACACCTTCACACCAGAGTTCTACACCTGTCTAAATAACTCATCTCCACTTGAAGTAATAATATAAACAAGAGTGAGATCTTGAGATCTCTATCTACACATAACAGATCTCATCAAGATACCCACCCTGTGTCCCATCACTCAAAGTGTGAACTCACCCCTCTATACCAAGCCCCACAACCCCAAATAGACACACCCACAGTGTGTGAAAGAATCCTTACCTGTTTGTCCTCTATGTGTAGCGTATCTACCACTATAGTGTGTACTCTCGAGATGTGTAACTATCGCATGTGTGTGTGTGTCTGTACTCACCCTCTCCCCCCAACAAACATAGATTATCACAATAGAAGTTATCTCCAGTCATACAATAAATATTACTGCCTTTCTCTAACACTCCTACCGGATACGACTCCAGAAACGATGCAATTTCTAGATCCTCTGTGTGCACTACAGACGCCACAACTCAGTCGCCCGTCCAAGCTACACTGTTCTCCAAACGTCATCTCTAAATCGTTGCCCCGCAATAATTCAAGACGTCTCCTTGTGTATGTGACTCTCCAGCACGTAAACTAGCATCTTGAACGTAGCGCCTTTATCTCCAGTCTATGTCCTGTGTGATGTAACAACTCTCCATCCCTTTAATGCTCTCTTTCAAAAAACAGTATTATCTATCACTGTACTCAAGTTCGCACTCTACCCTACTATAATCTTAACGGCTAAGATCATCTCTGAGTGTCTATAAGAAACCTTGTCCTCTGTGTTCCCTAACATAGAAGAGCACAACAAAACTCGTGGCTGCTATCTGTCTTCTACACATCGATTCCCTGAAATCCCAGCTCGAATAGATGTGAACCATGTCAGCAAATATACTCCAAGGCTTGTGATCACTACAGTGTGTGTCTCGCAATGATCAAGAACTGCATGAGTATAGAGATACTACCTCCTGCTGAGACCATCTCTGTGTACTCTACTCTAATATCCCACCACCCGCATCACACATAGAGGACACGCAACTACTCCTTGTCTATAACACATTCCGTGAATTCTCACTTCGTGTTGAACTAGAAGCAGTACAATCTCAAATGAGCAGACAGTACCTTTTATGCGTATCTCGGTTAGTTAGTGGTTAGCTACGTGAAAATTCAAGTGTGTGAGCATGTCGCTTACGCGCTTCGAGACATACAGATGCACGGACTCCACTCAATCTGTGACGTGATTCCTCTACGCCGCGATTACATGTCTCACTCGCAGATTACGTGTCTAGTTGTGTGACCCAGTGTGCTCGTATATGCACTCCTCATAAGACCGTGCCGCAAAGTCCTGTGCCTCAAGCCTGGTGAACCTCTAATCATGACTATGACGTGAGTGTCAGTAGCTAGTCTGACACCTAATATTGTGACTAACGCCCACGATTGTCACGGTCTAAACAGCTTTATGAGTGATCTCGTGTCCTACGCAAAGGAGGTTATGTCTAGCAGACTCTGTAACTAATCACATGTTAAAAAACCTTTAAAGTTAAAAACCCTTTTATTTTGTTTGGGATCACTTTAAATTATCTACGGTTAACCCAATTAACATGGCGTTTGTTTTAAAGGAAAACAAAGGTGTATCCCTTTTTTTAGTGTCAGGGATAGGGGTAATTTTGAATAGGGTGGGGATACCCGGGTTATATTTTCAAATGGCCCGGGGGAATATTTCACGCTACGAATTATCTGACCTACCTGAATTTTTGGGTAGACATACGGTTCGGGGCCAAGCTCTAAAATTCTTTTGCTTTTAGTTTACTAAGGAATTTCGGGAAATTTGCCAAATTTCCCAAAATGTAATTGGTCTAGAATAAATTAAATTTAAAGAACTTTTTTTTTGAGTGTAAAAACGTTTAGGCGAATATAAGCCTTAAATTTTTGTTTGTATATCGGATTTATGTCCCTCGAACGAATACAGGGTTTACAGAACAAAGGATTTGTTAAAATAAACAATTTTTAATCTAATAAGGGTAAATTTTACTTATCATCGTTTTCCAAAAATATTTATCCACATTTTAAAGATTTAATTAGGGCTTCAAATCAAAATGGCTGTCACACTCCAAGTGCATTTGTAAGTTTCCTTGTGGGGTTACACCACAAATGTTTTTTTTTGAAAACGCAACGACTTTTTCGTTTCTCTTTTGAAAATGTTGGGATATGGGCAGTAACCTTGGGGAAAAGGGACAAGGGATAACTAATTTCGGGTCCGTAGGGGGGGAAAATAGAAATAAAGAGGTTGTTTTTCAGGATACCATCCATAATTATTAAAAATATCAATTTCAAGATTTTCATATAGTATAATTCTTTAAGGTTTGGACATATCCCAAAACCCAAAATATTGTTTGATATTTTTTCATTTTTTTAAATACCCTCTTCGATTCCGAAAAAAATAGCATGGTGGGGATAAAATTTTCAAAAATAAAGATTGGGATTGGGGGTCACTCAAAGGGGCTATATTTGAACCCTTTGAAGGGGAAATTTCGGAAGAACTGGACTTTTAGTTTTTTTTTGGCTCCACAGATCGCATTTACATAAAGGTCATGGGAACGGTATGGGCCGCGGGCTAGGACGTAAAGGGGGGGTAACATTTGTTACAGATTTGAATTTTAGTCACCGGCCCTAGCGATTATTGGGTTTTCCCACTGATTAATCTTCGGGTTTATTCTGAAAACCAATTATCTGCAGATGTCTTTCCATTTAATGACAACCATCGCAAAAAACTAACCCCGGGGCAAAAAGCTGGTGAATTGTGGGAAATCAAAACCCTTACGCGTGGCCGGGTAAATACTTTCCGACATTATGGGCGTATTTTTACTTTCCCTTTTTAATTTTTTTTTAAAAAAAAATTTTTACTGTAAATTCGCTTTTTTTCTTTGTGTAAAAAAAAAATTCAATTTTGAATTTGAGAGACGTGAACTCGAACCCCCCCGAGCAAAACATTTTTTTCTTCGTCAAATTTTTGTATTTATTTTTGACTTAAATTTACATCAAATGATCCCAAAATTCTTTCCCCTATAGTGACATGTCCATTAAAGGGAGTATGTTCAAAATGAAAAGAGTATATTTTGTATTATAAATTTTTTTATTTTTACCTAATCCATTACAAATAATTAAATAATTCCAATGAATCGGGCAAAAAATAAAAAATTTCTACAGCAGGGTTTTTTGAATCCTGTCTAACGAGTTTGCACGTTTTTGGGGGTTTTTATGTTTTAGAATAAACCATAGGCATAGGAACCTTCCAATCAGAATGATTTGGTTTTTTTAAAGTGGTAATGGTTCCTTTCCCTGAGCAACAAACCATTTTAAAAAGCAAAATATCATCAGCTGTTGTGAGAAAAATTTTAAAAATTTTAAATTTGGTTATTATTGTGTTTGGAGTAAGTTTGAGTGCTTGACTTTGTGAGTTTACTCATTTTAAAACATGGGGGGGGGATATAAAAGAATACAAATGGGATATAAACCAATAAAGGGGGGGGGTTTGGGCTATTTTCCTCCATGTATGCCCGTCAAATGAAAACCCTAATCATAGTTTCGTAAAAAGGATCTTCAAGATTTGTTAATTTCAGCGGCCAGCCGAAAATAAAAACATTTAACCAGGGAAACAAACCTTTTGTTTACTGAAAATTTTTTTGAAGCATTTAAAAAAGGTATTCAAGACCCACAGCTCTAGTTTTTCAAACATTTCTGCGTGGGAAAAGCCAAAACCCAAACGAGTCCTTCAATAACGTTTTAGGGGGATTGGAGTGCCAAAAAAGGTTTTGTTTCACTGAAAAACATTATAACTTGGCGTATATGGTATATGATTTTGCACACTGTCAAAAAAGGGTATATTACAAAAATAGTTTAAAAACTGGGTTATACCTCGGGGGAAAGGGAAGTGCTGAAATACTATGAAACAGGGACATCAAAAAATTTTCTGAAGACTGAAAAACAAATTTTAGAACTGCAAAAAAAGGGGGGGGGGTTTCTTTCATCAAAAGCATCCGCTTAAAAGAAGCTGGGGGGAAAAAAGTTTCCTGACAATCCTTCTATATCTGAACAATTAAGCTTACCAATGTAAGTATATTAAATATTTGATTATTTTCCCAATAACCATTTTTCCGTATTTTCCCCTTATCGGTACCTGTTTATGGATCTATAGAATATTCGTTTAAATACATAATAAAAAATAATATAAAAGATTAAAAAAAACTTATATACAAGAACCAGAATAATTATAAAATTTTTTAAAAATAAAAAGTATTACATATCTTTTTATTTTAAAGTTATATTATTTAAATTATAATCTTAAAATGGATAAAAAATGTTACGCTCCCATCTTATATAGTGCTGAAAAACAGGTACAAAAACGAAATTTCATTTATGAATGGGACCTCCGACTTCCTTATAAAAAAAACGGTTGGCGCCTAGCAAGAAATTCGTTTGCATTTTCTAAACCGCGGTATTTAAAAAGGGTTTTCCATGGGGGACCCCACCCTGGACAATAAAGGCGATGTTTCGCGTTTTACCCAGGCTACGCCTCCGGAAGTTTTAAAAAAAACCTGTACAATTTTTAAAACCCTTGGGAAAAATTAAGAGGGTTTTTAAAAAGTGGTTTACAAAATGACACGTCAAAAGGCAAAATTAAATTTCCATAACAGATTTTGCCGAGTTCTGTTAAACCAACCCCAAAAAATAAAAAATAGATAATTATATCTAATATACTTGTTTAAATTTTTTTAATCTCAGAGTCAATATCGCGTTAGTAATATTTTCAGCAATTGTCATCATGAAATTATTACTACGTAAATTCACCTTTTTTTCTATTCTAATTTAAAGATCAAAACCAAATATACGTTTAATGTCAACAGTATAAAACCCCTTTCAAATTTTTTCTATACTATGAACGACCTACAAAAAGGGAGGCCCCATTAGAGGACTATTTATTTCAATTCACGTTCAACCACTTTTAATGGCCCTTTACTGTCCCAAGCTTGTCGCCTTTGGAACGCTTTCCCCGATATAGATGTATTGAGGGCCGTGCCTCGTTTTGGGGGGCGGGGGTTAGAGGGTTCCTTTCAGGGGGGCCTGTGGGGATGACGGGGTGGGGCTGCCCTTTTCCCGGTTTTTGGTGTCAAGCCATGTTTAGGGGATTGAATGTTTTCTTGCTGTTTTCTTCAATTTTTTAAAAACTTTATTCATGATAAATGTATAAAATTTTCTTTGTATTTTTGAAATTTTTTAAATTATAGATTTCACTTTAAAATAATTAATTTTTTCCATAGGTAAAGCATTTTTGTTTTTTCTATTTAAAGAATAAGTTAATAATTTACCACAATTGATAAAAAATATTTTAAATTGTCTGTAAACAACAGGGGGTGGGGTTGATAGCCCAACTCCACCTCTTTTTTAATAAAGGGGATTGTTTTTTTATCATTTATCATTAATTTTGTATAAAAAAAAAGTTTTTTCTTTTTTAATCAGATCACAAGTTTCCTGGGTTTTGAATTTTAAATTTTTTTGTTATTTCATAATGGCTGTTATTAGTTATTGTAAATTATTTGCCCCATTTGTTTTAAAAGGAGCATTTGTTAATTTTTAATTTTAATTAATTCTGCTAAAATAGTGTAATCGTTAGTTTGCTCCCAAAACAATCGGGCGCTTTAAACTTTTTGACGAAGTAGGTATTTAAATTCATCCCAAAAAAAGTAAAATTGCCGAGGAATTTGTGTTGTATGTTAGTTTTGGGGGGGTAAAATCATCCAATTAAAAATTGTAAAAAGAATTGGTTAGCAAGCTTATCAGACGTTTTGTGTTTTCAAATAATAGGAATTTTTAAAACAGCTGTTTGCTTTCAGAGGGTGGATGCTCCTAAGAAAAATTGTACAAAAGGTGAGAGTTCACGAGGCTAAGAATGGACATATGGAATATTTAAGTCTGACAGTATCCTTATGAAGACTAATAAACTAATGGTCCAAAGAGTTGCAAGCCGTAGACTTTCCAACCCTATTAATGGGGAGGGTAAAGGGGAGATTTCAGAGGCTGAGATCTAACATCATGGCTTCTTTAAATTGATGTACCCACATTCAGGTATTAAATAAAACTGGGGGTCCGGGGATTGCAAGCTACATAGTTTTTTGCAAAAATTTAATTGCTGGAAATTATTAGGGGTTTCCCAGGGGGCATCTTTTTTTTTTCTAGAGTTTTTTAAAATAATATAATAGGGAAAAAAATGACCCTTTACGGAACCCCAAAAAAAACCGGGGTATTTAATAGTTGAGAATCCCGAAGTGTTTGCAGCTTCCAGTAAATGATGGGGATTGGAAGTTCCCAGGGGCAAAATTCCCAAAATAAATGCAATCTATATTTTGGTGATAGGATTGGTTATGGAAAAACCACGGATCGGCTGGTAGTAAAAAATTGTGTGTTTTATTCATAAAAATGTTAGTTAACGTTTAGTGGAGCAATTAAATTTTTTTTCTGATTGATTTTGTTGATACATGTATTATTTTAAAAAAAAAATTTCTTTATATTAAAAAGGGGGAAATGCCTTATCTTGCTATTAGTCCCCCCCATAAGGCTTTTTTTTCAAGGACGCAGAGATGCGCGATATATTTTGCCATGCAAGTCGTTTTAAAATGGCAAAAAAACTAAACCACATTTAACAGATAACTGGTAAGAGTTGTAAAATAAATTAAACAAAAGTAAATACTGATTTTGAATTGAAAAGGGTTTCATTCTTTTAATTTGAGGGGAATAGAAACGTAAAACACGGGTCGAGTTTGGCTAGCAGAGAATGTTTTCTGTCATTCAACATTTACACATGTCTTTTTACCAAGCATTTAACTTCAAGAGACACTGGGTACACGGGGAAACCCACTTTAGTTTTCTTTTCATATTTTTCAGTTTAAAAATTTGTCAAGGGTTTTTGGTACCCAAAATTTTCTTTTTTGGTACCATAAGCTTCATTCCCCCCACGGGCCCTCCATACTTGCCTCTGTCAACTCATAAAAAAAACACTTTTACTTTCTGAAAGTTGATCTGTGTGTTATTTTGGTTATTTTCCTCTTGTCAATATATTTTTATTTATATGGTGTGTAATATAGTTTTCGTGGTTTTTTTTTGAAATAAAAATTTCAATCATTTACACATGCCAAAGATAATTTTAATAATAGCCAATAAAAAATCTATACGTTTATACAAACCAGTTTTCAATTATTATTATTATATAGCCTATATTTTGACACTAAAAATTTTGCCCATTTTCCGATTTTCTTTAAGGTACGGTAGTCATAAATTCGATAAAATTAAATAAATTAAACATTTTAGCTACATTAATGAGTGTTAGATACTATATAGTTTTGCACATTAAAACTGAAAAAACACTCATACCACATTGGCACTTTTTAAAGAGTTGACATTTTTCATAAAATTGTAAGAGCAGTTTGTCGAGAGCAAAAAAAAATTTCTAATTACTTACATTTATTGTTTTTAACAAAATATACCGGTGTACATAAATAGTCCTGCCACAGGTATAATAATTTCTGAACGATAAACATAAATCAACAAGATTTGGTAACATCAACACTACACCTAAAATCTACTTTTTGAAGGAACTATCAGTTTTTCTGTAATATCAATGGGTACGTCCCGCAAGGAGTCAGAAAGGAAATCTTAAAATAGGAGCATAGGTCCCATATTGCACCATAATTTTTAAAAGAGGCTATCAAGTCAGAGTTGATTGCCGCATATTCGCACTCAGAAAAGATGATCCAAGTACAAAAATATGGCGGCTGTTTCAAAGGTTTTACTTGGTTACATTTTATTAGTAGCCAAAACCCCAGTAGGCCCTAAAGCAAAACCGCTACCAGACGAAATACTGCAAGCTAAATTACTAAATTATGCTTGTCATTTGTACAGAAGTGAATTATGACGTTTTTGTTATCCTCAAAGGTTACAAATTTGGGTTTCCTAATATACTGATAACGGGGAAAAAACCTGAATATGTAACGGTAACAATTAGAAAGCACTTATCTTTGGGTCCGCAGTATTGGAACATTCCCTATTAGCCAGACTTTTATTCATAGTAGGCTATCTAGTTAAATTTTTATTGTTTTAGTAGTGCTGTCCAAAACCCTATCTAATCAGTGCGCTTAGTCAAAAGAGTTTGTCGTATTGCCAGAGTTTCTATCAATCTTCAACACTATGATGTCGCTTGACGAACTAGAACTATCCACACTTCTTATTTGATGGGTTTGTTTGGGGAAACAACCAGACGATCACCACGAGGAAGCATGCCATTTATTTCTAGAAACACCTGTAGGGAGAACTGATCAATGCTTTATGGAAACAGGAAGTTGTATCTGAACGTCATAGGTCAGAAAGACCCGCCTAACTGCGACAACCGAAAAGACAACTCTTTAGATGTCATAGCAGTCATTTCTGTTTTACGTTATGTTATAAAATAATTCAGAAAGGGGTCTAAATTTTTAAAGCCTTATTAAGTTCATTTGGCTGCACGAACTCAACAATGATGATTTTCGATCGACGTATAGAATTTTTTGTGCAACTATGATAGCCAAAATAGATCGCACACTAAATTGATGTAAACAATTTTGTGTTTTCAGACTATGTTTCATTTATGCTGAATGGAAAGCGTAACCAGGGCACAATTGCCGTTTACAGGAGTAGCGAAAACTTCGAAACATGTTTGGAGAACATTTTCCCAGAATATTCTGGTTTTCAACAGGACTGAGCACCCCCCACAATACGGCATCGACGTAAGAGCCTATTTTAAACTCAGATTTTTTGGGGCAATCACGGTGGATCGAAGGCGGGGGACTGTAATAATCGCAAGCGACGTTCACCAGATCTGTCTCCAATTAGACTAATTTTGTTTGGGTTACCTTAAGGCCAACGTCTACAAAACAAAGCCTCAAAATTTAAATGAACTGAGACAAAGAATACTTCAAGAATGTCAGACTATTACCTCAAGTTGCCCTGCAAAATTCTGTTAATAGTTTTTATGTGCGTCTTTCCAAACAGTCAAAATTAACCCGGGGAGGTGAAACAATTCAAACCCATTTAGTCTGAAAACCATTTGGTTAAGTAACCATCTTTTTTTTAAAATTTTAAAAACCTTGAATAGTAGCCGCCAAATTTTTTGTACTGGATCAATCTTTTTTTGAGTGCTGGTTTGCGGCACTAAACTCTGCTAGATAAGCCCTTTTGAAAATTATGTGCCATATTGACCTAAGGAGGGGTGGGGCGCCCTATTTAAGATTTCCCTTCTGACTCCTTGCGGGACTCCCCCAAGATATTACGAGAAAACTGATAGTTCCTTCAAAAAGTAATTTTTAAGGTGTAGAGTTGATTGTACCAAATCTTGTTGATTTATCCTGTTATCGTTCAAAAAAATATATATACCTGTGCAGGACTTTATGTACACTCAGTATATCAGGTTTGGGCACACACTATTATGTCTAAAGGAAAAACGTACAAACTATAATTTATTATATTTACATGTTTGAAATACTGGTTTAGTGCCTGTCGAAGAAAAAAAATATATGTGTGCTGTTTTGAAGGTTAAATTGTAACTATACTGTTTTTTTTTATTTTTTTTAAAAAATGGTTCACAGAAGGCAAACTAACCATTAACAGGAACACAAACAATATTCTTCAAGATAACGAGCGATAAAAACACCTGTCTCTAGAACCATCAAGAAAAAAACTAACTTAATTATAACAATACATAAAGTATCATTGTTTACAGAAACGTTTTATAGTGTGGAGTAATTAATGGATCAAGAACAAAAAAATTCCAAACTGTAATAAAGTTTACGATACAAATAAATGTAGATTTTATTTCCAATTGCAAAACACAACAACCCGAGCTGCAATTATACAGTATTATCGTTTTGAAATATGTTCAGAAGAAAAAATATCTCCTATCTGCGATTTTAATTTGTATTATGTGGCCTAAATTCCGTTGGCTTATCAGAAGCAATGTAAAGTGAACATAGTTCAAAGCTGAAAATCCATTTTACATTTATAATGTGATCATGATAATATCCTATTGTATAGGCCTTATTTTTTAAATATATTTTACATTTTAATACTCATATTAAATATTTTTAATACTAAAATATTCCCTGTTAATCAATATTTCAAACAGATTTAGTCCAAAGTATATAAAATTTTCTCATGTTTGACTACAAGATATTGTAACTGAACATAGAATGAAATGACAGATCAAGCCAAATAGAAAATTTTCAAAGATTGGTTGCCCTTTACTATATTTTTGCATTGAATTTCCATTCATTTCAAAACGTTGCGGCTTGAGAAGACAAGTAGCATATGAAGAAATGTGCAATATTTGAAACATAAATCCAATTGCGTTTACTCAAAGTAGTTATTTATGATGTGATGAGATTACGTGTAACCAAACGCGTACAGGTACCATAGAAAGAACAAGAAGTCGATCTCCACAAGGGTACAAAAAAAAAAACAAGCCCCCCTGAAGTGTATGGACTTAATGCATTGTGGTGGATACTTCTACATGAAAGATATTTTACTAACAAACGGTCAGAGCCAACATCTGATTAACAACCTTCATTTTTTTCGTAATAATTGGCCACCACCATTCTGTTCAATCATAGAATTATATCAATAAGCCATAAGAAAAACGGAGAAAAGGGCAAGGGCAATAAGGTTTATTCCTCTTTTCCGTAAAAAAATAAAACAGTTCAATTTTAAATTTCTTTGCTGTCAAATTTTACCGGAAAAAGTAGATAAGTTTAAGTTCGATTTCTTTTGGGTGTTATTGTCACAAGTATTCCTACGAAACAAATTTACTTTTTAAAAACAAATTTTTCTTCAATATTTTATCCAAGAACGAAACGCCAACATGCTTATACTTTACCTAAACCCAGTAAGTTAGGTAAGTGGTATTCATGGCTTGTGTATTCATATTACTTTCCAAGTAACGGCGTATCTTTGAGCTGTCCTTCACAAAACCTTCATGTTGTACTAACCCCCGACTTTAATCATAATGCCAAACTTCGCGTGCTCATTATGTAACGAAACCCTGCTTGATTTTTGTGTGTATGATGATACAGGGGGGGCAGATCTATTTATCACATACCAAATCTTCTGCAATAATGGGACCACAAATCCTGTTAAGGCATGAACGAAACCTTGTCGATCATGTTACAAGACCCATCTATCAAACACCAGACCCACCCTTTTGCGTCATCGGGACCAAATCCTGGATAAATAATTGGGCCTTATTGTATTTTTAATCCCCCTGTGTAACGAAACGTATGTTTGATTAATGTTAACAATAAACCTGCTATATCACATACCAATACCTTCTGTATCATGTACCAAATCCTTGTTTAGCGGTTGTACGAAACGTTGTTGATTTAATATGCTAACAAAACCTGTATATCACCATACTAAATCCTTCCGCAATCATGTACCCAAAATTCTGTTTAGCATGCACAAAACCTAGTCGACTCAAGTTACAAGACCTGTAATCACATACGAAATCTTCTGTATCATGTACCAAATCCTGTTTAGCACATACGAAACCTTGATGATAATGTAACAAAACCTGTATATCACATACTAAATCTTCCGCATCATGTACCAAATTCTGTTTAGCATGCACAAACCTAGTCGATCAAGTTACAAGACCTTTAATCACATACCAAACCTTCTGCATCATGTACCAAATCCTGTTTAGCACGTACGAAACCTTGTTGATCATGTAACAAAAATCTGTATATCAAATACTAAATCTTCCGCATCATGTACCAAATTATGTTTAGACATGCACAAAACCTAGTCGATCAAGTTACAAGACCTGTAATCACATACCAAACCTTCTGCATCATGTACAAAATCCTGTTTAGCACGTACGAAACCTTGTTGATCATGTAACAAAAACCTGTATATCAAATACTAAATCTTCCGCATCATGTACCAAATTCTGTTTAGCATGCACAAGACCTAGTCGATCAAGTTACAAGACCTGTAATCACATACCAAACCTTCTGCATCATGTACCAAATCCCTGTTTTAGCACGTACGAAACCTTGTTGATCACGTAACAAAACTTGTATATCAAACACTAAATCTTCCGCATCATGTACCAAATTATGTTTAGCATGCACAAAACCTAGTCGATCAAGTTACAAGACCTGTAATCACATACCAAATCTTCCGCATCATGTACCAAATCTAACCATCATGTTTAGCATCTAATGAACTTTGTTGATCATGGAACAAAACCTTATTATTCATGTATCAAACCCGGTTCATCATGTATGTAAACTTTTTTCTTAAGGGCCAAAATCCTCTCCATAATCAAATCCCTTGTAGGCTATACCGAATCCCTTTCAACGTGTACAAATTCCCGTTAATAGTTTACAAAATTTACATTCATTTTGTACCAAATCTCGTTCATCATGTACCAAATCCCTATTTATCATGTAACAAACCTTGGAACATTATGGTAATATCCAACCACGCCCATCCAACTATGTAAGAAAGCACAAAATCAACGTTCTTTTCGTTTCTTAGGAATACCGCATCCGTATTGCCAACTATCTAACGTTAACGACTACGACGTTACTTTCCTTCAGCTATAGAAGCTAACTCATATTTGACCGATACTATTTTTGCTGTTAAAACTTGTGATTTAAAAAACTACCACTCACAAAAAACGTTACGTTTTTTTATTTCAAGGATTGTTCAAAAATGATTGATCACTTGAACCTTTCAAAATATAATAGAATCTGATAATATGTCCACTTTGTTCACATTATGGAACCAATTACATATTATCATAATCAATCAACACAGTATTGTTTATTATTCATTAGTTATTTATTGGTTGGGCTTTAGCGGAGACTATCTATCACTCGTGGGGCTGGAAAAGTTTATTTTTGTCTGCCTGTGATCTTATGGGTAACCATGATGGCAATGAAATAATAGTTGTGTAAATAAATGTGTAAAGCAAGCTTATAACACCTATAAAAAAATACAGTATTTAAACACTTGTGCCATATTAACACTCACTTGTAGCCTAACAATCCCAACACATACGGCATTATTCTTTGTAGCCTAACAATCCCAACACATACGGCATTATTCTATAGTGACTTGGAGTGAGAAATTTTTATTATATAAACACTGATAGCTCTATTTTGCATCGTTTTATGTGTCAACTTCTTTGTTTATGATCATCAGCCTATTTATCTGCTGGTCATCTCGAAAATGAAAATTGTAGATTTGAAATTTTGCATGCAACCTCAGCGAAGCACACGCGGTGGGGCGCACTTCTGCCTTGTTTATTACAGCTAGAGAGCCGTTTTCTATTTTCTACCCTCATCTGAACCGGTAATGGATCTTACATGACACTGAACGATAAAATGGAATACATTTTGACATAGCCAATGATAGATATCAATCTTATTACAGAAACATGTCTTAACCAATTTATCTTTTTAAAAAGATGATGAAACATTCGTATATAAGGTACAGTAGCGTAGCCAGAAGAAATTTCGGGGACGTTTTGTGTGTTATTTGCCAATGAATGAATTCACTGGTAAAAAGGTAAATACCAAAAATATGGAGCTTTAGTAACTACGCCTTATAGAAAGTGGAAAGATGTAATAGGCAAATTAAACTCTCACAGCAAACTCTAGTACCACAAATTTTCTTGTATAGCTACAGAAACTTTACGAAGTTCGATTCTGGCCGAGTAGAAGGCACCAAAGTGACGTTGGATTCACTGGATAAGAAAGAAAAAGAACAAAACAGAGCTTCACTCAAGCGTATAATTGACTCAAATATATTTTGTGAAGAAAATGAAATACCCCTTCGCGGATATTGGGCCACTGACGGCCGAAAAACCCTTTAGAAAAGAAGGGCGATTTTCGAGCGTTGCTCGGGTACAGATTAAACTAACGGTCGAAAAAATGCACCGGAAAAACTCTACTGATTAGAAGTTCGGGCCACTTTGGATTTCATTGATTGAGGTATATATGAATGATTTATAATGACGATTTTTTGTATCATTACACTGTAGACGAGCATATAATTATCGGAAAAATCACTTTCGGTCGGAAATAAAATACACCTGAAAACCTCTAATGATTAGAACTTCAACTACTTCGGACTTCGGTTATTGAGGTAAACATGGTATTTTTGATTGAGTTAGGACGACGATTTTTTGTTATCATTAAACTGTACTCGACTACCTATATAATCATCGAGAAAAAAATCACTTCCGGTCGGTAAATACCGAAGAAAAGCTCTCTACTGATTCGTTTTGACGATTTTGGATTTCACTGGTTGAGTGGTTGAGGTAAAAGTAGTACTTATAATTATGTTAGGACATTTATTTTAGAGGATTAATTCAACGCCGACTAATAAATATATAATTATCGAGAAAAAAAAATCACTTCCGATCGGAATATACTAAGGAAAATGAAAATAATACCTCAGTCAGTGAAATCCAAAGTAGTCGGAACTTCTTATCAGTAGAGTTTTTCCGGTGTATATTAGCGATTTTTTAAAATTTTCTTTGATAATTATATAGTTATTAGTCGGCGTTCAATTGATACCTAAAATCAATGTTCTAACATAATTCTAAGTACCACTTTTATCTCAACGACTCAACCAGTGAAATCCAAAATCGTTAAAATCTGAATCAGTAGAGCTTTTCCTCGGTATATTCCGACCGGAAGGAGGTAATAATAATACTTTTTATTGTGTCAACAATTATAAAAATTGCATACAATCGTCAAAATTAAATTATTTAGAAATATGTATATCTATTTTAAATTGCCCCCATTCATACCCGTTGATACACAGTCCACACTCATTCCTGTCTCATACATACTTACAGCCATACGTTTAAAACTCTTCTAAAATTTACCACCAGAAATAGAGGATGGATTGAATTACTTTGGAATTTCATCCCAGCGGCTCATCATAAAACTCTTCCACCGAATAAAACACCCTCGACACCAAAAAGTGTCTCAATAGAGCTTTAAATTTTGTTGGTTCATTCAAATTTTTGATTTAATCAGGGAGTTTGTTGATCAACTTAACACCAACCTCGAATGGCAAATGTTTGAATGCGGCTGTTCTGTGCGGATGTAACCGAAGGTTGTCCCTGCCTCTTGTCCCGTATTGATGGACGTCCCTGCCCCGGACCAACTCGCACTTAAATCGGCAG
This sequence comes from Homalodisca vitripennis, assembly GCF_021130785.1. Classification (NCBI taxonomy): domain Eukaryota; kingdom Metazoa; phylum Arthropoda; class Insecta; order Hemiptera; family Cicadellidae; genus Homalodisca; species Homalodisca vitripennis. The sequence goes on from NW_025787934.1 coordinate 25,490, forward strand.
TACAGGGCGACATCGAGGATGTAAGACAGGGCCAAAGTTAGCAATCCCAGCTCCCTAAAGGCATCTCTGCATGAATTTCGGGATTTCAATTTTGAAATGATGCGGACAGCTTTCTTTTTGACTTCTAAATACTCGCTCAAAATTTGAATTTAGAACAGCTGCCCCATAGCCTCAACTCGTACGTTAGATGGGGGTGTACAAGGCCTTAGTAGGCCATTTGTAGTACATCCCCGGGGAGCAAAATTTTGAAAGGTTCCGTATAGCATAAATGCCTGAAGAAACCTTTGAGCAGGTACTTTCAATGTGATTGTCTCAAGTCAGACTTCGATCAAGGTACATTCCGAGGAACTAGGTGGAATTCAGGTTTCCTCTATGAGGACATCGTCCGCCATCACAGCAGCGCGATCCTCAATCTCTCTATACCGCAAACAGAAAATTTAGTGCATTCGATTTGGAGTTATTGGTCCTCAGATTTAATAAAAAAAAAAAACTGAATACATGAATTCAGTTTCTAAAAAGAAAATGATTTCTAATTCATGTTTTGTTGGAGCTTTAATGCAGCGCGTCAACATACTGGAGGACCATATTCCCTCTCAGGAGCGATGAGTTCAGCCTGCTGACGTACACAAGGAACAAGACTGGTCCAAGTATAGATCCCTGTGGGACTCCATAGGAAAAAAAGTCGCTAATTTTAAAGTGAGTTAATTGTTTTTTTCTCGATAATTATATATGTATTAGTCGGCGTTTGAATTAATACCTAAAATCACCGTCCTAACATAATCCTAAGTACCACTTTTACCTCAACCACTCAACCATTGAAATCCAAAATCGTCAAAACTTGAATCTGTAGAGAGCTTTTCTTCGGTATTTACCGACCGGAAGTGATTTTTTTTCTCGATAATTATATAGGTACGGTGTACAGTTTAATGATAAACAAAAATCGTCGTCCTAACTCAATCGAAAACCTCACGTTTACCTCAATAATTGAAGTCCAAATTAGTTGAAGTTCTAATCAGTAGAGTTTTTCAAGTGTATTATCCGACCGAAAGTGATTTTTTTCGATAATTATATACACGTTTACAGTTTAATGACACCTAAAATCAACGTCCGTAACTTAATTCTAAGCAGTCACTTTACTCTTTACGTCCCCACGACGAATTTGAACGAAGTGGTCGCTAATTTAAACTGTTCGCCGGTGTTACGGTTCACGTTACTTTGCGACGTCACGTGACCGCGCCCTATAGAAATACCGTGATTACACTACACTATTCGAAAGGCCGAGCCCAAAAGTATCGTTTGATACTTTATGATTTAAACGAAAGGACAATAATATTTTTAACAACGGTCACTTCAATCAGTGAAAATCAATCAATTTAATGTTTGTAGGACAAGAGTAATGAAAACTGTCCTTTTTTCCTGCCCCATGCTTTATTTTTTAATATGTCTTAAAATTTCTGGGGGGGTCCGGACACCCTGGACTGGACCCCCCCCTTCGCTACGCCACTGATAAGGCAATTAAAAGTAAATGTGGTTCGTTCTGCAATTCAAATTAGATTACCAATAACAAGTACCTTTCTTCATTTTCTCCTTCAGCAAAACTCAATCTAAGCTACTGCATTGTGGTTAAATAATAATTTTACCTGGTTTATATTCTTTTCTTCAAATATTGAATGTTACAAAAGTTGATAGTAATTTTCACTCGCTTGAACTCCACTTAATTCTGAGATTAAAATTAAATTATACATGGGGATTTGAAACGATGAATAATCGAGGTTGGTCTTTACTTTCTGAAATAAAAGTCATAACATCTTTACCCTTATAGCGTCTGTTAACTTATAGCCGTATAATAAGAGTTTAAAAGTAACCAAATGGTACCCAAAGCCAGAAAATTCTTGAAGGACAAGTGGACTCAGAAGATGGTATCTTATCAAGACCGTATTATTTTGAAATGCCGAGTTTGGTAATAACCTAAGGACATAGAGGTTCAGAAAGTGAGAATTTACAAGGCCTGAGGTCTAAGCTCTAGGGACTATGGATTCGAAATACCGATTGTACCCTTATGACAAAGACTCCCACCAAACCTGATGGTCCAAGAAATTGCGAGCTCAGTACGGATTTACAACTCCAATTGCCTGATAGTGATTGGAAGATTTCAGAGGTTGATTGATATTCAATTGATTTAAAAATCGAAAAATCGATTTAAAATAGTTGAAAACAACCGGATTGTTCCTGTTGAGGTAGCCACTTGTTCGTTTTATTCCATAAAACATGTGTTAAACTTGTAACCTTTATGTGTAGCAAGTTCAAAGTCTGTCTGATTTATTTATTTTTGATGAAAACATCTATTTCCATTAAAATGTCTTTTATATATATTTCAAAGGGAAAACCCTACCACCTAATTCCATGTGGCACAAAGTGAAACCAAAACGGCCATGTTTACAGTGTAACTGCGGAGATTCGTGAAGACATGTCTAGCATGTCGTTTGAAGTGACATAAAACTCACTATCAGCAACAAATGCCTCCTCGAGTGTCACTGTAAATCATTAAAACAAACATCATGACGTGATCTTGAATTTAAATAGATAACTTTTTCTCGTTAACTCTGAGCGATAATAGCATAATTGTTTTGAAACGTCGAGCAAAAGTTGAGTTATGATATCAGAGAATGGCTGTTCAACCACTACAAATGGAGAGAGAGCCTCTACTTGCCGTAACCAGTGTCTACAGGACCATATTGGTCCTTCCTCATATAAGCTTTAAGGACCAATAGTATAAATGTCCACTTTACGGGGAAATGTAATAGAAGATATTATAAAGCCCCCAAGATGTATAATAACTGTAGCCTTTATAAAAAAGATGTTTCGGAAAAATAACATAGAGCCTCTTAACTATTTCGTATTGGATTCCCTGTACCCTGTTGTATTTGCATTATTATTTTTAGTAAAAAAAGGCTTAAACATATTAGTGGTGAAATATTTGGTGCACCAAAAATATTTTGCTTATATTTTCCAAGTTGGGAAACTATGTTAAACACTAATTACTAGGAAACAACACCAAAATTTTTAATTTATATATTTTTAGTTACAGTTTAAAATGTGCAAAAAATACATTTTTTAAGTTTTAAATTGTTACCTAAGGATATTTATTCACCATACCACGAAATGACATTCACGAATCATAACCAACAAACTACACCAATTTCGGTAACTGGTCACAGTGTAGTAAGAAAAATTTCTTGCAAAAATGCAACTTCACAGGTGGAAAAATATGTTCTTTACCTTTTTTCAGGTTCAAGGTTAAAATATCTTTGTAAAGCGCTTAATAAATTATGTTGATCTACAATTGTTTTGTGAGCCTGGTGCGGTTCGGAAGGCTTTTGCTGGTACAAACTCAGATCTTAATAATATCAGTAAATGGTTCCGTAGAAAATGCCTTTATGCTCAATCTGGGCAAGTGCACTGTCCTTCATGTTGTCCCACACTATCTTGTACAGGCACTGACGGATAGAGGTTATGGAATCTTGACGGTGACTTTTTGGCTGTGAGTGACCGAAATTCTTGAGGTTTTGCTTGATAGCGATCTTACATTCTCTGATCACGTCACTCCAGCTATTCAAGCGTCTTGTATAGGCACTGACGGATAGGGGTGTTGGAATGTTGACGATGAATTTTCCGCGGTGAGTGACCAAGTCCGAAATTCTTGAGGGTTTGTTTGATAGCGATCTTACATTCTCTGATTCACATCACTCAAGCTATTCAGCGTCTTGTATAGGCAATGACGGATAGAGGTGTTGGAATGTTGACGATGAATTTTCCAGCGGTGAGTGACCAAGTCGAAATTCTTGAGGGTTTTGTTTGATAGCGATCTTACATTCTCTGATCACTATCACTCAAGTTATTCAGCGTCTTGTATAGGCAATGACGGATAGAAGGTGTTGGAATGTTTGACGATGAATTTTCCGCGGTGAGTGACCAAGTCGAAATTCTTGAGGGTTTGTTTGATAGCGATCTTACATTCTCTGATCCACGTCACTCAAGCTATTCAGCGTGCTCTCGGCACGCTGCGAGGCTTGTACAGATGCTTTAGCTCGTGCAGTCGATGGTTTTTCCGACGTTCACTATTGCTATTCAGAATAGCCTATTCTGCGCACCGCAATAGCATCTCACGGAGCGACATGGATTGGATTCACTTCAGAACTCTGCTATTCGCTATTCGCTCACGTGACGACTTTATCGGGATGTCAGCTTTTTGAAAATGGAAGCCGTATGTAGGATGTTAAAATCCATAAGCCCTGTCATACAGGGAAGGAACCCCATTCCCTGAAATGAGAGATTGTTGGTTCAGAAGCTTTTCATATTTCGGTTCGAAATTGTACAATGACCTTCCAACAGAACTCAACGGATCTAAAACAATGTACATGTAACTCATTTAGATCTAAACCTTCAGGAGTTTTTAAAAGATGACTGCTCTTAATATAATTTCAATAATCTTATTATAATATTTTACGTAACGTTATATTAAGCTACATTATTGATTATTTATAAATAAACTACCAGTTGCCCACGGCTTCACGCGCAATTTCCTGTTGAAAAAACCGGACAATATACTCATGTGTTCTTTCTCTATTACATAATAAACAGCCCTGAGATAATCGATAGTCACTCAAAGCTATTCCAATCTCCTGATCCATTTTAGATTTAAGTTTAAAGAACAGTGTTTTAGGATCCTCGTTTTAGTCGTAAGGTGAAACAGTTTTTATAAGATTCGTATTTCCCTTCAACATGCCATAATAATTTTTTAGAAGTTTCTCAGACGAATTCAATAACAATAAAGTTTGCCTCTTTGTCTCAATGACGAAAGTGTATCGTAATACTAAAAAGTTGCTGAGGTCAATATGAGTCTGTTCTGGTCGTTTAAATTCACTCCCGGTCTAAATCTATTTACGGTTCCACAACTGAAATATGCTGTTGCACTAACAAAAAAAATGGTCTCATATGTTTAGTAAATGTATCCAACTTAGATTAAGTTTTGAAGCTTAAGTGATTTTGATATGTTCACTGATTAATAAATATGAATACGGGTATATGCTTCTAGTACAAGGGCAATAGTATGCTTTCCCCATTTGCTTTCTTCAACTACAGTAAAAATGCCATTCTAATGTCAAAGGAGCTAAACCAGATTCGATGCAAACATTCACAGCTTTGTACAATTAGGTCGTTTTTATAACAGCTTATAAATACCATTTCCTGAAAGTGTTAACAGCTGTTCACTTTGTATTATGTGTCGTATCGCAGTGTGCTGTATCAAATTCAAAAACATTCCAACATCAACAACAGTTTTATAAATAAAATATTGATTAAATATACTATTTGAATTGGACCGAATTGTGAATCGGTCGACAATCGACAATCACAAAAATATTCATCAAAATCGGTCCAGCCGCTTAGGAGGAGTTTAATGATATACACACGTACACAATAACTTTTTCAAGCTCCACTAAAATAATTCAAGCTTCCAGAATGTGAAAAGTACTTTTATCAATCTACCCTATTCGGAGTAATGTATAAATTATTCACTTTCACGAAAAAAAACCTTTTTTGTTTTTAAAACTGTATTATTATTAAATTATTTATGCTGTTTAACCACACGTATTAGGGATTTCACACCTGAGGAAGAGGGGTGTATTTAAATCTTTGAAACGTTGTGTTATATTTTTTTTAAACATACAACGATGCTCGATGCAAATGTCTGAAATCCCTTTATTCTTCCAGGAAATATTCAAACATTCCATTAAAGAAGTCAATAGAACGCTAATGCTAATATTTGAATGGTGGACATAAGGATATTATTATAAAGGATGAGTATTTAGGATGTTAGTAAGCTGTTGCTATTGGATGGTACCAATACACTTTAAAACGCTTTTTCATCAGCTTCCTGGAGTGGCCTCAGTTGCATTTCGAACATAATTTACCTCGATCTCTAGATTACAAGAAGTATTTTTAAGTATTCTTGGTATGTCGAGGGAAAATTACAATAGCTTATATTATCCTTGATGACCATCCCAGGTGTGCTGATAATCCCAGGACCTTAGAAGTTAATTATAACAACCCATGAAGAAGGAAAACCCAAGCCTTAAATAATTACGGCATTACGAAATTGTAACACCTGTTATCCTCTTAAACCACTCATTCTTTATAATTTATTTTTTAAAAAGGATTCAGGAAGTATATAACAGAAACTAAGCCACGAGTATAAAGTTAGTAAAATTTGTTTGTTTTGTTTAGTGTGTTTCTACTGATTTCAACTATGTGTGTGTGTGTGTGTGTGTGTGTGTGTGTGTGTGTGTGTGTGTGTGTGTAGTGTGTGTGTGGTGTTGTGTGTGTGGTGTGTGTGTGTGTGTGTGTGTGTGTGTGTGTGTGTGTGGTGTTTTATGCAAATTGTTCGTACTAATAATGAATTGGGGGAACTTATTTTGATTTTTACTAAACAAGCATGAATATTATTACTCTATTTAATAATATAGTAATTAAAAATAAACATTTCTGAAATTACTCGTACATGCTATAATCATGCTTATGTGTATAAACAATATAGTATAAAAATATAATTTTAATAAATATAAATGAAAACTATATATTATAGAAATAAAAATTAATAAAACATTTGTAGCTAAGCACTAATTTCGAGAACGGCTAGACCAATTTGGCTAATTAAATACAATTCTCTTTTTATAAAATACTACCTGTTTCCCGCGGCTTCGCACGCTCCTTCTTAAGCTTTGCCCGTGTATGAAACACTTCTGGTTCAAGCGAATTATGTTTACAACAACGATGTAGATTTGGCCTTGTTGCCACGATCAGGAAAATCTGTCAAAAGTGTGTTTTTTATATTTGTATCCACACATGTACTTTATTATAAAGTGGTCTTCTATTCAAGTTTTAAGTTCAATAAATAATTTATTTTTTTTAAGACAAATTTACACCATCTTAGCGCCTTCAAAATAGTCTTCGGCTACTTAATATACGTAACTGTGTCGTGATTGCAGTTTATAACTTGTAGGCGCTTTCAAAACTTTTATGTTTCGCAGCACTGCCTGGTGGCAAGTTACATCAATGGGCATACAATATAAACCTTCTCCATGGAAAAAAATGCATGTACAATACAAATTTTCATGATGATCGGTCAAATAGTTCACGATTCCATAAAGGACAAACACACAAACATCTTCATTTTATATATATCATTATAGGAGTTTCGTACAGTCAACTTTCATCCAGGAACCTTCTCGCCCAGTATCACAGCAGATCTGTACTGAAATAGCGGGAGTGCTACCACAAAAAAACCATGTAGTATGTCTTCGAACAATGCCAGTATCTCATTAAAAAGCAAAATTAGCGCAGCTGTGCAGAGTAAAGTATTTTGCATGGGGTATGGGGAATTGTGAGGCCTATAATAGGCAATATTAAATGCATAAACTTTCCACGTTTCTTAGAACGCGCGGCTGGTAGAGATCATTGAGCATATGTAATCTTCATGGTAATCACCCAGTCATTCATACATGTATCAATCTAGGCGCATTCTTATAAATTTCAAGACACGATCTTCCTCAATAGGAATCTCGCCTCGTGCCCACGTGACCAATAGTTTGTTGGTATTCTGGTCGTTTGTTTATTCTTAGGAATTAGTCATGAATAACAGCTGCCGGCGTCGGATCATTTATTACAAGGCGATATTTTATAAGTGATGTGTACGAGGTCAGCTATATGGCCGAGTTTTAATGTCGAAAATAGTGAACTGTGAAAAGTGTATACACGTGACTGTATAAGGAAATTTTCACTTAGACAAAATTAGAAATAAGACTGGCTCTAAAATAAAACCTTGTAGAATACCCCACATTAATTTTTTAATGTAAATTAAATTTGCATTAACTAAGAGGTCAGTTGGTTTTTAGTTTAAATTTAATAACTTGTGCGAGAGGTTTTTGTTTTTGTACAGAAGCTTAATAAAAATAATTAGTATGTTAAGTAACACTAGTAACACAATGGAGCTATTAATTATTTATTCCTCAGATATCTAGATAAAACAATTCTTTAATTAAACACATAGGATAGGAACTGTAGTGAATCTAAATGTATTAAAAGAGCATCAAAATATAAAGTTAAAATTTATTAATAGTAAGAAATGAAATATGTTCTATTGCTAATATTGGGTTACGTTATAAGTCCTGTATGTGTGCGTGTATGTGCGTACGTTCGTATGTAGCGTACGTACGTTTGTCGAACCAGCTATAAAGGGGGCGGTGTGTGTGGCTGATTTTTTATGAAATAAAATTCCTCAAAATTCGAAAATTTCAAGATTAAAAACAGTTCGGACATGAATTTTGAAGCTGAAGGCATCACAATCATGTCCAACTCTTCGGAAAGAATAACAATCATTCGGTTGTATAGATCCCCCAATGGCTTCTAGAGATTCTTTTTTTCGAGAGCTTGGAACACCTTCTGATTGGTCTTTCCTCTAAATCAACGAAGTTTGTAATAATTGGCGATTTCAACATTAATGTTTTGGATCACACCGACCCCCTCACCCAGCGGCTTCGCCGATCTTCTAAATTCCTTCAATCTAAATTGGTCCGTGAATTTGCCAACACGAGTGACAGCCACGACGCGTACGGCCATCGACAATGTGATCACCAACATTCCTAACACAACAGTTTCTGTATTGAGTTTCTGCAATCTCTGATCATTTTGCGCAGGAGGTCTTGATTCATGGATGCAAACTAGAAAATCAAAATCCAAAATTCAAAATTACTAGGGCACTTACTTCCCAAAACATTTGCCACTTGAATAGATGTTTAAAAACTGAATCTTGGGACCGTTTTTGAGCGGGTATAGAAATTTCGACGACATGTATCAGTCATTTAGTGATACCTTCAGTCACTATCTGGATGCTGCATGCCCGCTCAGGAAAACAAAAATCAGTAAAAAGCTGCAAGGTTCATGGATAACTAAAGGAATTCTTGTATCTCGAGAAAGGCTCCAATTCTTCTATAAAATTTTCACTAATACTCAAAATAATGATTTCAAAATGTTTTTTAGAAGGTATCGGAGAATCTATAAGAAGGTCATAAGAGCTGCAAAAGCCTATGACATCAATAGAGCCTTGGGTACCTGTGAAAACCTTTCCAAAACGGCTTGGAAAATAATTAATAACTTTTCTCGAGATGGAAGTTCCAACAAGAGTTCCAAATCTATTGAAATCCAAATTAATAATGAAATTGTTGAAGATAAATTAAAAGTGGCAAATGAGTTTAATAAATACTTTTCAACCGTTGCTTTTACGAATTCGTCATTTAAGAATCCCCAGTCTCACGGAGGAGAGATTGGGGTACCTGTTGCGTCCATGGCTTTGGCTCCTGTGTGTGAGGAGGAGGTAGAACGTGTCATACAGAGACTAAAATCAAAAAGAACCAGTGACGCCAATGGGATGTCAGTGTGGCTACTCAAACGCTGCTTTAAGCATATTTTGAGTCCTCTAACAAAATTGATCAATTTTTCATGGGAGACTGGAAGTTTTCCATCTCTTTTAAAGACGGCCAAGATCACCCCAATTTTCAAAAAGGACGATCCTTGTCTCACAAGCAATTATCGTCCAATCTCAATTCTTCCAGTTTTCAGCAAAATTTTTGAAAAAACTTTTCTACGAAAGGCTTGAAAGCTTTCTGGAAAAATTCGAAATTCTGAATCCAGAGCAATTTGGATTTAGAAAAACAGATCCACAATTGACGCTGTGACAATCTATTGGACAATGTTGTCGATGGTCTGGATAGGCGAGAACATGTGCTTAGGCATATTTCTCGATCTGTCCAAAGCCTTTGACTGCGTGCACCACGAGACACTGTTGCACCAGTTGGAGAAATGTGGCATTCGGGGTCTCCCGCATTTATGGATCGGTTCTTACCTTAAGGATCGACATCAGTGCGTGGAGATTTCGAACGTCATTTCAAACAAAATTAAAATAGCCCACGGTGTTCCTCAGGGTTCTATCCTCGGGCCTCTCCTGTTTTTGATTTATGTCGGCGGATTGAATTCAGTTATCCAGCATGGAAAACTAGTTCAATATGCCGATGACACGACTCTTTGTTTTAAAAGTAAATCAATACAAGAATTGGAAATCACCTCTTTTATGGAACTGAACACATGCATTCAGTATTTCACTGAAATGAATCTAAAAACAAATCAGTCAAAAACAATAGTAGTAAATTTCGGCCTTCGTCAGCATGATCGTTGTCGTGCGTCCGGCCGTATTTATGGACGACAACCTTCTCGAAGAAAATAATTCCACAAAGTTTTTGGGAATGATTCTGGACGAAGGACTGACCTGGAGCGATCATGTTGACAGGGTCTGTGCTAGAGTTACCTCAGGTATTTTTGCTCTGCGCAATCTAAGCAAAATTTTGTTCCTCAGATGTTTTAAGAATGGCCTACTATGGCCTAATCCATCCTCATTTTTGCGTATGGAAATAAGACTTTGGGGAAGTTGTGCAAAAAACAAAATGGAGCGCGTCTTTAGACTCCAGAAAAAAGCTGTCCAGAATCATTGAAAATTTGAATTACAGGAGAGTCGTGTAGGGAATCTTTCAGGGAGTTGAGATTGCTGACTTTGCCCTGTCTCTATATTTTTGAGGTGATCATGTACTGCAGATCAAGGTGCACCTTGATTCGTGGCGGTGACGTTCATCAATATGAAACTAGAGGCAGGACAACTTTCGAACTCATCAACGCAGATTGACATTAGCGCAACATTTACCGCAAGAAGTTGGTGTCAGATTAATCAACAGGCTCCCTGAAGAAATCAAAATTTCCAATAATCAAAATCAATTTAAAACGCGTCTCAAACTCCTATTGGTGTCCAAGGCTTTCTACTCTGTTGATGAATTCATGATAAGCCGCTGGGATATTTGAGAGTGCTGGATCTGAGGTCAGTGCGATTGTGTCTTGAATGATTGTAGGAATTGTGAGTATGAGGTTGCGTGAATGTGTAGATAATATCGTGTAAATTGACAAACTATTGACGATTGCGATACGATGTAAAAATTGTTAAAAGAATGCAATAAAGAGATTATTATTATTATTATGTATTGTGTGAGTGTGTGTGTGTGTGTGTGTGTGTGTGTGTGTGTGTGTGTGTGTGTGTGTGTGAATGTGTGAATGTATATAATTCAAACTGTTTCTGAAGTTTTGCATCTAATACTCTTCGATTACTGTACTATAATTTGCTTATCTTAGTCTTTAAATGTCAACATTTATAAAATAATAACAAACTGATGTAGGCTGCGTTATTTTTCAAAAATGAAAATGAAATTGGTTACTAATACGTATTTGTTTTATCATCTACATTGCTCTCAATTTATACCCCACTCAATGTATGAAGCATATACTAATTTTAAATTAGTTCATTAGTTTATTAATTTGGATGCCGATTATACATTAGACTGTCAACCCTATTGTGATAGAAAGGTTTTTCTTATTATAATTCTCACATGTGATATTAATTTTTATAAGTATTGTTCGGTTTCCTTTACCGGATTGCTTATAATAATTATATAGTGTGGGTAAAAAGTATGTATTTTTCTGTTTAGTTTTGATGGTTAAAGATGGAGGGATGGAACTCTGTAAAATCTTTCTAGAAAATTGAAGTAAAACGTTTTATATTCACTGTTACAACTTTTCCCATTCCCAAATGGGATTTTGGAGGGGCAGCTCAGACTTTTTAAATGTAAAGATCCATTAATTAACTAATTTGAAAGGTCTTGATAAAAGAAGAAGAACAACGGAAATTAGAGCTTTCTATCTCAACCAGTACAAAATGGCAGCTCATTGAAATTAATTAAGTTAAAAGCATGTATGGATCACGCTCAACCTTTAATGGATAAAGATAGAAGATCACGGCTCAAACTTACAACGTGTCGCTTCTACACAGGCTTGGACATTGTCATTCTGTCCTGGGACAGCAGTTTTAACATTTTTTATAAAAAACACAGGTTAGTAAGTTATGGCTGTTTTATTGCTTAACGTAAAATTGTCATTACTAGTGCTACTGTAACTTTAAATTTGCAATTTTTAAAACTACCCCCCACAAAGCCCATTTTGGGAAAATTGGTTCGCTTGTGATTCCTAGAGGGCCTGTCCTTAGTGTAATTTTTCTATATTTATCCATTGAAGGTTGAGCATGATCCATCCATGCTCTTAACTTAATTCATTTCAATGAGCTGCCATTTTGTACTGGGTCGAGATAGAAAGCTATAGTTCCTAATGTTCTTCTTCACTTTATCAAGACCTTTCAAATGAGTGTCAGATATAGGCCTTACATTGAACAATTTTGAGCAATCCCCCCAAAAGCCCATTTTGGGGGAAATAGTCAAAGTTGTAACAGTGACTAAAAAGTTCACTTCTACTTCCTAGAAAGGTGTCCCGAGTTCCATCCCTCCATCTTTATCCATCACAAACTAAACAGAGTGTACATCCATTACTTTTAACTTACACTTCATGTTCAGGTATCAGAACAGGAGAATCCTCCAATGCGTCCCTATTTACAAATCAGGTGTTAATCAGTAATGTATAAATTAACACCGATATCATTGGTTGCTATTGTATTGAAGCTACTCGCCTTCGGCTCGCTGGGGGCTACGCCCCCAGGCCCCCAAAGTAAACGCTTGCAAATTCGGGGATAAGCGAGAATTCGGTGACTGGTTAAGTCCGGACATTAAGTAAATGACAAGGGATTTAAAAAATTGACCTTTTTCATAGATTTTTTTCCGGATTCGTAAAAACTTTTGACTTTGAGGGCATTTTGCGGTTAAACCGTTAGAGATACGACAAAAAGTGACTGGAACCTTTTCTTGTTGGAAATTTAATTTTGTCTTTCGATTGTGCCCTCAGATCTGATCGACGACCTATGGTTTAGCCAGAAATGAGCTCGGGAGAAAAGTCTGCACGGGTCAGCTATCTTGAATTGTTTAGTATAACACATAATAAAAACCGACCTCAAGGCAGTATTTTAAGTCGAACAGGGGGTTTAATATCACCAGGAGACTATCTAGTCAAGGCGAGAAATTCCCTGGGTGGGTGATTAATGTTAAGGAGGTTAAGACAAGAGGGGGTTTAATTTCGTCAGGATATTGTCTGGTCCATATGAACAAATTCCCAGGGGGGGTTAACGTTACCGGGGATAAGTCTCCAGGGGTTATCTGGTCATAACCAGGATCTTCCCAGGGGGGGGGGGTTAAGAGATTTGGTGACTGGTAAAATTCGGACATGAGGTCATGGCAGGAAATTCCCTGGGGGGGTTTAATGTTACCAGGGGGGTTAACACATCAGGGGGTTGAATGTACAGGAGGTTATCAGGTCATACCAGGAAATCCCCGGGGGGGGGGTTAATATTACCGGGGGTTAATGACACACTTGGGCCTTTTTTAGAGGGTATTGTGTCCTGTGAACATAATAAATATTCCTCTGTCCCTATCTACTATTGACGCTTAGCTAACGCTCAGCCAACTCCCGAAGTCACTGAACCTTTTCTGTAGATCACGTGATTTCCTAAATCCCGTTTAAAATTTGTTTTGAGTTACGACCAACCGTTTTAGCCGCTATCAAGCCCGGAATGTAAATTTTTTAGGCGAAAATGTCCAATATTTTCACTTAATCGCGTTTTGCGGTCAAACTAAGGGAAATATAGTAAAAAGTCACTGGACCTTTTTTGTAGGTCATCTTATTTCCTAAATAAAACGTTAGTCTTATTTTGACCTCCGACCAATGGTTTATTCGTCGCCGCTATCGACCCCAAAAACAAAAGTTTCGCGTAAAAGTTACAACAAAATTGTACATAATCACGTTTTTTCCGGCCAAACCAATCGAGATAGGGCAAAAGATTACTGGACCTTTTCTGTAGATCGCGCAATTTGCTAATTTGATGGGTCAATCAGATTTGAGCTACGACCAACGGTTCGGCCGCTATCGGGCTTGAAACATTATTTTTATCGAAAAAAATCTCTGGAATTTTCAAATGTTTCGAGCGTTTTGTGTCGCTTAAAACCATGGAAGATAGAGCAAAAAGTCATTAGAACCTTTTTTGTAGTTCACTTCATTTCCTGACCATTGAATTTTCCGTCAGATCCGAGCTAGCTCCAACGGGTTCGCCCGCTATCGGGCTTACAAAAAATGCCTGCAGGGGTGAAGAATGCGCGATTTTTTGGGAATTTTTTTGAGGGGTTGAAAATGAAAAATTCTCACTTTTTCGGGATTTTCCTGGTGGTTACACGTGGAAAGCTATCTGTGTACCAAATTTCAAGTCTCTAACTCATCTGGAAGTAGGTTAGAATTAGTATACGTGAGTGAGTGAGTGAGTCAGTCAGTCAGTTACACATGCGGTTGTATATATATTAGACTCGCCTTCGGCTCGCTGGGGCTACGCCCCCAGGCCCCCAAAGTAAACGCTTGCAAATTCGGGGATAAGCGGAATTCGGTGACTGGTTAAGTCCGGACATTAATAAATGACAAGGGATTTAAAAATTGACCTTTTTCATAGATTTTTTTCCGGATTCGTAAAAACTTTTGACTTTGAGGGCATTTTGCGGTTAAACCGTTAGAGATACGACAAAAAGTGACTGGACCTTTCTTGTTGGAAATTTAATTTTGTCTTTCGATTGTGCCCTCAGATCTGATCGACGACCTATGGTTTAGCCAGAAATGAAGCTCGGGAGAAAAGTCTGCACGGGTCAGCTATCTTGAATTGTTTAGTATAAACATAATAAAAACCGACCTCAAGGCAGTATTTTAAGTCGAACAGGGGGTTTAATATCACCAGGAGACTATCTAGTCAAGGCGAGAAATTCCCTGGGTGGGTGATTAATGTTAAGGAGGTTAAGACAAGAGGGGGTTTAATTTCGTCAGGATATTGTCTGGTCATATGAACAAATTCCCAGGGGGGTTAACGTTACCGGGGGATAAGTCTCCAGGGGTTATCTGGTCATACCAGGATCTTCCCCAGGGGGGGGGGTTAAGAGATTTGGTGACTGGTAAAATTCGGACATGAGGTCCATGGCAGGAAATTCCCTGGGGGGTTTAATGTTACCAGGGGGGTTAACACATCAGGGGGTTGAATGTACAGGAGGTTATCAGGTCATACCAGGAAATCCCCGGGGGGGGGTTAATATTACCGGGGGTTAATGACACACTTGGGGCCTTTTTTTAGAGGGTATTGTGTCTGTGAACATAATAAATATTCCCTCTGTCCCCTATCTACTATTGAACGCTTAGCTAACGCTCAGCCAACTCCCGAAGTCCACTGAACCTTTTCTGTAGATCACGTGATTTCCTAAATCCCGATTTAAAAATTTGTTTTGAGTTACGACCAACCGTTTAGCCGCTATCAAGCCCGGAATGTAAATTTTTAGGCGAAAAATGTCCAATATTTTCACTTAATCGCGTTTTGCGGTCAAACTAAGGGAAATAATAGTAAAAAGTCACTGGGACCTTTTTTGTAGGTCATCTTATTTCCTAAATAAAAACGTTAGTTCTTATTTTGACCTCCGACCAATGGTTTCGCCGCTATCGACCCCAAAAACAAAAAGTTTCGCGTAAAAGTTACAACAAAAATTGTACATAATCACGTTTTTCGGCCAAACCAATCGAGATAGGGCAAAAGATTACTGGACCTTTTCTGTAGATCGCGCAATTTGCTAATTTGAATGGGTCAATCAGATTTGAGCTACGACCAACGGTTCGGCCGCTATCGGGCTCTGAATACATTATTTTTATCGAAAAAAATCTCTGGAATTTCAAAATGTTCGAGCGTTTTGTCGCTTAAACCATGGAAGATAGAGCAAAAAGTCATTAGACCTTTTTAGTAGTTCACTTCATTTCCTGACCAGAATTTTGCCGTCAGATCCGAGCTAGCTCCAACGGTTTCGCCGCCGCTATCGGGCTTACCAAAAATGCCTGCAGGGGTGAAGAATGCGCGATTTTTTGGGAATTTTTTTGAGAGGGTTTGAAAATGAAAAATTCTCACATTTTACGGGATTTTCCTGGTGGTTACACGTGGAAAGCTATCTGTGTACCAAATTTCAAGTCTCCTAAACTCATGCTGGAAGTAGGTTAGAATTAGTATACGTGGAAGTGAGTGAGTGAGTCAGTCCAGTCAGTTACACATGCGGGTTTGTATATATATTAGATTAGAAAAATGTATCAAAGTTCAACTTAGATGCACTCATTTATAGTGGACCATTTCGTTCATCAACAGGCGATCAGTATATTTGCTTTAGTAATAGTTAAAAGTATACCAGATGCCATTATTTTACAGTAAACAAAATTCATACCCTACGGGAAATTGGTTCTAAAATCACACATACTCTTAGTCATCTTTCTTGA
>NW_025787935.1:0-24525 GCF_021130785.1 Homalodisca vitripennis
CAGTAATCGTCATCAAATTTCATATCAATACGACATTTTTTTTTGTGCTTTGGGATTAGTTTGTAATGAATTAATTTACTATTTTGAGTATATCAATAACTGTAGATCTAATGTCATTGAAACTCGGATGTCATAAGAGATTATAATTCAAATAATAAGAAGTTTAATACAACTCATTTAAGACATACCAATTTTTCTTTCATACAAAAGAACAAGGCTTAGCGTCTGAGTAGCGATATCACTCAAGAGGCTTGGACAGAGATTCTTATTTCTGTCCGGTATCTGTTGACAACGATATCACGAAAATGAACAGATTGTTTTACCCTTTAATGGTTTGCATGAAGCTTTATTTTTATATAAGCATAATATATACAGGGTGTAGTATTATGTTTACTGGAAACACACCAAATATATCCTTTAATAATTTAAAATAATAAATTTTGAACACCTCTTACAATCCGTGGATAGAGATTGGGCATCTTACTTTTTTGGAACAATGTTTTGTTATGTCACAACCAGACGGGGGACGTCCCTGCCGAGGGTATGGTAGAATATTCTTAATGGAAAGCCTATACCTTGTGATTACATAATTTTAAAGGTAATAGCTTACTGAATTGAATGCCAACAAACCGCATCTCAAAGGGAAATTAAATTTCTATCAGAAAAATAGAGGCCATTTTTAGTTATTCGAAAAATTTGACTACTGATGATTTCAACAATGTAAGTTGTTAACATGGTCTCTTGCCCCAACAAAAAATTGTGTTTACACTAATTTTTTTCTAGCATTTTTTTAAATGTTCAATTAAAAATAAGAATAGAACAATTTATTTTTAAGCCTGGTTTCATAATAGGTTACACAAATTTACCAGTTTTTATTACAGGTACAATTATGGAATACTACTTATGTTATTGATTTCTTATTACAAATAAAACAATAATGTATGCCTGTTAGAAGAAGTTCTTACAACAAACGTTTTAGACCTGCAATTGGTTTTGTGGTAGTGTCAAAGCCAATTGTCTCAGAAAACTGTGTTCCTTCTAACGATTTGAACATAATGAGCCAATCTGTGTGTAAAATGATTCGACAGATGTTGCCTAGACTATTTTCTTCAGTTATTCAAAAGCAATCTCCTCTATAATCCTGTTTCTTAGGTCTTCCAAATTATCAGGCTTTCTTCTATAAACATTGGATTTTAAATGACCCTCCATAGGAAATAATCGATTGGTGACAAATCCGGAGATCTTGGAGGCCATTCGATTTCTCCTCTTCGGACCAATCCATTTATGAGGAAACCTTAAATCCAAATACTCTCTTACCTGTCTCCATAATGGGGGTGGAGCACCATCCTGCTGAAACCATACATTATCAAAGTATTCTCCTGATGCAATTTGAATAGCTGGGATTATATTCATTTTGGAGCATATTGTAGTAAAGTTCGGCATTTAAATTTCCATTGATGAAAAAGGGTCCAACAATTTTGTTACCTAAAATTCCACACCATACGTTCAGTTTTTGTGGTTGCTGTGAATGGGACTCAGTAATCCAATGTGGGTTTTCACTAGCCCAGTAACGGCAATTGTGCCTGTTAACATTGCCATTTAGGAAAAAAGTTGCCTCATCAGAAAATAGTTATGTTGGTCAGAAAATCTCTATTGTCATCACATTTGCGCATTCACAAGTTCACAAAACTCAACTCTTCTGTCGTAATCATCCTCACTTAACTGTTGGACTAAATGAACTTTAAATGGTTTGTATTTATTAATTTTCAAAATCTTACTCACAGACATAGGGTGCATATCATGTTGCTGTGCAGCTTTTCTGAGCGATGTATGTGGGTCTTCAATAAATGTTTGCAAAACATCTAGTGCATGTTCTTCATCTGTTGCAGATTGTATCCTCCCCGACTTTGGCCGATTACGTACATCTCCCTGTCATTTCGAAAACGCTCAATAGTTTTTGATATTGTTGAAACACTTATGGGATTCCTTTCTGGGAAAGTGTCATTAAAACAAATTACAAACTTCCCGATAAGATCTTTGACGATCGCCATATCCTCGCATCATCAACAGAGTAATTCGTTCTCTTTCAGACAATTCCATTAAAATGCCAAATAAAAACTGAACTACTGTAATTAGATAACTTGTTGACAGCAATGCTTCAGAGACACTGATTAACTCGACAGGAATGATATGACCTTTGTCCATTTGTAATTCCCAAGCTTAGACCTGTCTAGTGAAAAGCTCCATGCTCAACAAACTGAAACCTGTAGACCAGATGATTAATAACACAATAATGTTTCTCATAGGCTAGTGACCTTTGTCTCTTTAAACCTTCCTGCTGACTGGAAAACACCAAGTACAGATTCATAAGTAATCAGAGAAAGTGACTCATAAGTTTTATTCATTGTAATAAAAACTGGTAAATTTGTATCTAATGAAACCAGCTTAAAAATAAATTGTTTATTTTATTTTAATTGAACATTTAAAAAATGCTAAAAAATTAGTGTAACACATTTTGTGGCCAAGAACCATGTTAAAATTACATTGTTGAACATCAGTAAATTTTCAATACTAAAAATGCTCTATTTTCTGATAGAATAATTCCTTTGAGATGCGGTTTGTGGCATTCCAATTCAGTAAGCTATTACCTTTAAAATTATGTTATCACAAGGTATAGGCTTTCCATTAAGAATATTCACGATACCCCTCGGCAGGACGTCCCCCGTTGGTGTGACATAAACAAAACATTTGTTCCAAAAAGTAGATGCCCAATCTCTATCAACGATGTAAGAGGTTTCAAATTTATATTTAAATTATTAAAGGATATATTTGGGTGTTTCCAGACATAATATACACCCCGTATAAGCAACACTGTATATCTAAAGCGTCCAACTGTATTGTAAGTGATAGATTGGTGAACCACTTGAAATTTATTTGTTATCTATTTATTTATTTGATAGTATAACTATTGCAGATCTAATAACAAAATTACCACTGTCCTCAGGCACATATGTGAAAAGCTGATGGGTCTGATGAAGCCAGAGAAGAACATGACGAATGGCACTACCAACAAAGTGCTCAGCGCTCCAGTTCACCTTGCTTCCATGGCTGCCAACTTAGAGACTGACGTTGACACCATCAAAAGCATTTGGGTCGTACAGAGAGATGATGCTTTGGTTGGTGGAATTTTATGACAGTTTATATTTTCTGCAATAGATTTAGTTATGTAAAGCAAAAATGCTTTAATACAATGTTCAATTTAAAGAATATTATACACATGGATGTTTATTAATTTCTAACAATTCCAATAATGCAAGAGTGGTGTACCTATAATTCTAAAAATAGTGGAATAAGTTTTTGAGCTGTGGGTAAATCAGTAAGGAACTTGATAGGTACTGTTGATTGTATTAGTTACATAACAAGATAACTTATGCAATTAATGTAAATTGAGGCACTGAAAAAATGGCCACTCGGACTGCTCTGTCTTTTGTGGAGTGAGATTCTCAGGTTGCTTAGGTGGTAAATATTTATATAGTAACAATTAAAGTTATGTGATGCAGCCCTAGCGTTGGGACCTCGGAAATAACTAAAATAATCCACCCAACCTCAGCACGCCTTGTTTTGTATGAATGATTTATTTCCTATGTGGACGGTCAAAGATAGAGATGAGTGATTCTAAGGTTACAAGAGTGGGTCAAGAGTTTATTGCAGTAAAAGGGGGAAAAAGTAAAAAGGTTTTATAGAAAGCATAATGTTTTACTTTACAATTGTATTTTAAAACTTATGCCACTTAGAGAATGAATCAATTTCAGTTATCATACAATCAACAGTGTAGTAATGAAACTTTTTTTGATGTGGTGAATTGTGTCCACAGAAAAGTGGATGCCAAGAAGTTGGAGAAGGCAGAGGCGAAGCTCCAGCAGAAGCAGGCAATGCGGGCAGACCAGGTGAACAAGTCGACCACCGCCAGGTCCTGTGAAGCTGGAGAGTGCAACTGCTTCGCAGGTCACAAGCAAGAAGGAAGCCAAGATGGAGGCTAAGGGTAACAACCGGGCCCAGGACATAAGGATCGATAATTTTGAACATTGCCTATGGTGACAAGTGAGTTTTTTACTTTATTTGGTTTCATTTCAAGATTATTTCCTCTTCTCTTGTATTTATAGTTACCTAAATTTGTAAATGTTTCTGGTTAACACTTTCACTGCCAATATTTCCAGACCTACATGTTACAATGCTGCTTGTCTTTGTTTTCAAAAAGAAAATATAAATTAGGAAGTATTAATCAAAAATGTGTGAAATTTATCTGTCTTTGATGCTTATTCCTTCCTCTGCATGGACTAATTATAAAAAATTGGACTCAATATGTCCAAAATAATACCCAAATAATTAATACGGTTTCCTCTCTAAATGTTTGAAAAATTTACCATAACACAATTTGTAACAATGAAAACATCGTTTTATCTTATCAATAAATTAAGAAAAAAGGTTTCTTATGAAAAATGTTTAAGCTTGTTTCTTTGCACATTGCAGTTTTGCGCTGCACTGCATACACAGTACACTATGAATTATTTGAGCAAATGAAATCCAGAGATTAAGAATCTAGAAGCAAAGGAAACATATTTAACAAATAACCATGCCATCAAATGACTTCTAAACTAATTAAAACCGTGTTAAATTCTGTGGTGTCATATGTCATTGTTGACATTCCTACACGATTGTGGCCGTACTGACAAATGATGTTGTTAGCAGTGAAAATGTATGTTGGTATCCAGAATTGCCATAAACTCCATAAAAATCCACATTCATAGAAATGTAGGTTATGTTTATCTAAATCCTTACAAATATTCTTTTTTATTTATTTAATATATACGGCAATACACCATTTCACATCTGCATCATAAATAGTCTAACCAAGAAAATAGTCTATATTTATTATTTTGTTAATAAATATATTATTATTATAACTTTTTACTTCTGTTAGATTAAATCTATGAGGATTCATTAGTTCCTTGAAATTAATTGACAAGGCATATGTAAACCTATTAAATAGTAAGTAATCATTTGGTGTGTGAGGATTATTATAATTCTTAAACACATTCCTATTCCAGTGACACCTGTTAGTACACCAATATCCAAGACAAACAGCGTTGGTCATAAGTGCAATATTGTCACTTTGTGATTAATATAGGCGAGTATAATGATAGGGTCATATTTTTATAACAAATGCCATGTTAATTAGAATTGATGTAATAGCCTTTTCTGGCCTCTGCCATTTTATTTACTAAAGCCTGCTTAAAAAAAATAAATCTTGGTTTTGTTGAGACTTTTTGTGAGAACTGTTATTTTTAACTAACATTGTATGTTCATTAGATCTTAACTACTTTTAATAGTAGTTAATTTGGTAGTAACAGTGAAGTGCTGTTTGTTTTCAGGGTTTTATTACAAGCAGCTGATCTTGTTTTGGCTTTTGGACGGAGATATGGTCTCTGTGGAAGAAATGGTTTAGGTAAAACGACATTGCTTCGGATGATATCAAGGTTTGTGTTTGCTTGTGTAAAAGTTTCTTTGTGTTTTAAACCAATATTAGTATTAAAATAGTAAATAATTAATTAAATATAACTGCACATTATTTTTATAATTAAATACAAAAATATCAATACTGTAAAAACCAGGTATATTCAATAAGTTCTTGAATTGATTTAAATATACACCCAGCACTCTCGCCAGTGGTTAAATTTGTTTTGTAGCAGTTGGTACTACTCCTGGGAGAAAATATCTGTAGTGTTGGTAATGCTCAGTTGCATTGTTTACTTGTGGTGGGTGTTTTAGTTTGTCTGCAAGTTAACCTTCTCTATAAAAAAAAAATGGTAATTAGTGAACAGTGATCAAACATTAAATTCTATGTTTTGCTTCAAAAGTCACCTAGTAAGACTCTCTTGGTAAACTTCACGTTCATGCTTACTGAGACGAAGGCGATGAAGAAGAGTGCGTTTATGAATGGCTCATACGTTTTCGTGAAGGTTGTGTAAGCATTTGGAGATTACCCTCAAACATGAGCAAACATGTTTTTTGGAGGAGTGATGAAAACATAAGCGAATATGGACAAGTTGTAGGAACAAACAGGAGACTAACAATTAACAAAACTGTATTTGAGGTATTTGTATTTATCACATGGTAGTGTCCCAAAGCATCCTTTAGTATAAATCATAATGTGAACCAAAAATGCTGACTGAACACAGAGACAATACAATTTTAATGACTGGCGAGTTTATTGATACGGCCAATGCAGATCCGGATTTAAAAAAAAATTGTAACTGGTGACGGAACGTGGTAATTATTTGTATGACCCTCAAACAAAAACGTCAGTGCTCTGTATGGAAAACAAAAAAACATCTCCGAGGAAAAACAAATTTCGTTTAAATGAAAGCAAAAAAAAAGTTATGCTGGAAGTGTTTTTCTTTACTAAAAAAGGTTTAATTCACTACGAGTTCTTTCCAGAGATGCAAATTAGTAACCAAAGATTATGTGAAAATTCGTAGGCGTTTAAGAGATGCCATCAGGACAAAACCCCGAAAAATGGGTGGAACAATTGGTTTTTGCTTTATTACATTGTCCCTCCATATCTGTGTTAGTTAATCTGTAATTATCTACCTAAGAACAATGTACCACGCTAGAACATCCATTATACTCGCCAGACCCGGCACCAGCCAATTTCTTCCTGTTACCATAGTTTAAAAACATCGTAGTTGAAGGGAAAATGATTTGCAGATACTTAGGCTGTGAAGAAGACATGGTGACAAAAAAAAATTAAAGAACATTTTACATAATGACTTTCAAAAAGTGTTTTGAACAGCTGTATAAACATATTTGGGCAAGTGTGTTGTTTCTGGAGGAGAGTATTTGAGAGAAAATAGATTTGTAAGTATTTAACTTTAGTAACGAATTCCGGGAACGTTTTGACTCTACCTCGTATTACTTCATCTCAGTTTAGTAATGAACCAAAATTAAAATTAATTATTTTTTATAAAATCATTAATCACGCTTTATTAGAAACTAAAAATAAATCTATATTTTAATTTCCAGAGCAAGAAACCAGAAAATATCCAGTTTTCAAAGTATTAAATATCGGTTATTATGTTTATATATCAATACATACATGTGTAACTTTAAAAATTTCCTAGCCTTTACATACATACATTCATCCCTCAGTCAGCACCACAACTACAGCATTACAGATCCAACCTGGCCTGGACGGTTTGGTTAATAATTTATAAATAGCTACTGTTTAGTTTTTTAAATCTTTGATTTGGCTCAGAAAATAAAAGTAATGCAAATATTATTTTATTCATAAGGATTGTTTTTATTAACCCTTGGAGCTTTGATGCCACAGCGTCGCTAATTTTGACGGTACGAAAAGTGCATAAGTGCCAGCGTCGCCAATTTTGACGTTTCGTATTATTTCGATAATCTATATATATAAAAGAAAGTCGTGTTAGTTACACTATTTATAAGTCAAGAACGGCTGATCCGATTTGGCTGAAAATTGGTAGGGAGGTAGCTAAGAACTGGGAGAAGGACAAAGGATACTTTTTATCCTGTTCCCGATTCAGGATTCCGCCCCACTGGTCTCTAAAAGTTACAGAAATACCCGTAAGAAATGCAATTGCAGCAAACATATGTTATTAAGTGAAAGAGCCTTTTCAAATTTAATCAGCTGTTCTTTGTAAAACATGTATAATGCGACAAAAGAAACATATGTTTATATCATTTAATTACTATTTTACATTTCTTTACACTTATAGTTTGAAAGCATAGAGTAAGCTTAAGAGAAACAGCAAATTTTGTTTCAACTGTTTCTGCAATCACTGTTAAACATAGACTTTACTATCCAGATAATACAATTCAAATTTTAATTTTTTACAATTGAAAGCAATTATCTCTGCATCTCCAAGTCAGATTACATTATTTGCTATCATCATTTTCGACATGCTTTTCCATCGACCCCATCTAAAAACCTATGGCACAAATACAAGGATAATATGGTAGAAGATATATTTTACATCAAATTCGTGTCAATTCAAGAAATCCCAATCTTGAAATGAATTAGGAGATACATAATAGGGCCCTTGCTTTTGATTGAAGACATGTGCTATCTCATATGCGGTAGTTTATTAGTCAGGTTAGGAATGCCAGTGCCAAATTGTGAAATGAATTGACGCATTTAATCGAGAATTGGAACGGAAACGTAAATATGATCACCAGGAATTAGATTTTAGAAGTTCAAACGAATGTACCCCTGATGAATCCCCAACAAAATGGAAGTTTATGATTACATTAATGAAGGCAACTGATGATGGAAATATGGTGGTTTCTATTTCCTGGATGCCCCTGGTGGAACTGGTAAGACTACATTCCTCATGTCAGTAATTTTAGCCACTGTTCGGTCGTGCAAGATCCAACCACTGCGGTTGCAGTTGCTTTCTTCTGGAATAGCAGCCACATTACTAAAAGGATGTCGTACGACACATTCTGCATTAAAATTGCCGTTAAATTCTGGAATATATTGGAAAAAACCAACATGCAATATGGGCACTACGCTATGGCCAAAGTTTTATCAGAATCGAAGATCATCATCTGGGACGAATGCACAATCGCGCATAAACGTGCATTGGAAGCACTCTACGAACATTGGCAAGATCTACGTAATGACCCGAGATGTTTTGGAGGCTCAATGATTTTACTGCCTGGCCTGGCGATTTCCGCCAAACATTGCCATAATTCCCAGATCGACTGCTTGCCGACGAGAGATAAACGCTTGCCTCAAATCATCGAATCTATGTTATTAAGAAACTTCAGCTGACAACAAAACATGAGAGTTGCATTGTTGAACGATACAATTCTGCTGAAGATTTCTCTGAGCAATTGCTGACTATCGGTAATCGTCGAGTACCTGTCGACGAATCGAGCGGATTGATTTTCATTTCCTCCCGAATTTCTATAACTTTGTCTCATCTTGAAAGACGAACTCATTAACAAAGTATTCCCAAACATCATTACTAACCTCAAAAATAATGAATGGTTGAGTGAGCGAGCAATTTTTTGGCAGCTAAGAATAAAGATGTAGATGACTTAAACTACATAATTCAGGAATGAGATCATTGGTACACTGCATTCTATCAAATCTATTGACTGTGTAGCAAATGAAGGTGATGCCACCAACTATCCAATTGAATTTTTAAACTCCTTGGATGTACCCTGGCTTTACCACAGCACAATTTACAACTAAAGTTTGGTTGTTGTAATCATGCTTAAAAAACTTAAACCAGCCAAAACTGTGCAAAACGGAACACATTTGGTGGTAAGTAAATTGATGAACAATTTTATTTACGCCACAATACTCCAAAGGAAAATTCAAAGGTGAGGAAGTTGTCATTCCGAGTATTCCCGATGATCCCAACCGACATGCCAATTTCAATTTAAACGACTTCAATTTCTGATCCGTCTTGCATTCCGCCATGACTGTAAATATAGTCACAAGGCCAATCGTTAAAAGTTTGTGGTCTTAATCTCGAACATCCATGTTTTTCCCATGGTCCATTATATGTGGCATGTTCACAGGTCGAAAGACCTTCCGCGTTATTTTTTCCGCGCCTAATAAAAAAAAAACAAAAAATGGTTTATCACAAGGTGCTACAATAAATGGCAAATAAAGAATCATTGAATAATTATATTTTTTTAGTTTACAATTATCTTAAATTTAAAAAAGTACAAAATGTGATCATGTGATATTGCCTTTAAGGCGGAACAAAGTTCGCTGAGTCAGCTAGTATTTTATATAGTACAAGATTATTTTGGCCAAATAACCAGACAGCTGTATTCAATATGTTCCAAAGTATCAATAAATACGAGTTTTATGTTGTTTATCTACTATTTTATCAGTGAAAACTTATGTTGTTTGGATACTTATCAAGAAGCCACTATTTTTGGACGAGTTTTCCTTATCGGGGACAAAAACAAATTACAGTATTAAAAACAACTGACTTTATTTAACCTGTTTTGGAATTTACAAGTTTATTACGACAATCAATGACATCAAAAACTATAAGAACAATGTTTCATTATTCGAAAATGTCAGGTTATTTCGTGTGTCTATTTGGAGACAATTTGGAGATAGGAAGTATGACTCATCGAGTATTTTTTCTATTCATTATGGAAGAAGGAACGTATAATGAAGTTTATTTTGATCTCTGATAAGGAAAACTCGTCCAAAAATAGTGGGCTGTGGTAATACCGAAGTACCTGTGCGATGATTTTGTCTTCCAGTCACGCGACGTAGCGGACGAGTACCGTGTTGCGTAACGGCCTTTCTTGTTGTTTATATGCCGATAATAAACAAGCATTTGAGTAAATACAAAATAAAATAGTAACTTATACAGAATTTTTACTGTATTTCTTTACAAATTAATGTAGTGATTTTAGTTTGTGTCCAAGTGAAAAAAGTGAGTTTTCAGTGTAAATATTATTAGGGTTATTATGTAGTAAATGTAAACTTTTATGTAAATATGTAAGTATTTGTTTCTACATTTACTAATCATATTTATTTGTTTTATATTGATATTTTATTAGATTTATTGGGAAAACTACATGATTACTAAAGTAATTTCTAAACTCTGACAAATGAAGTACAGTTTTATAAAATGTTCGGTACCGGGCAGCATTTTGTTAATTCATATAATGCCATGTTTTTTAAAATTCTAGAATAAGATATTACACATGGGTTTTATTTAGAATTATATGGCCTTTATCATGGTATAAAGAAAAAAAAGTTTTAAAAATACCGTATACACTCAAATTAGGTTGAAACTTAACTTTTTATACAAAAGTAAAACACTTTTCTCATAAATAATGAAGTTTTTATATTTTTATAAATCAAATTTTATTTGTAACGATATGTATCATATTCTGCATTTAATAAGAAAAAAACAACAACAAAATGATGGGAATCTGTTTGGTAGTTTACTTTTACAATACCTTTTTTTTCCCAAAAGTTTACAAATATGCAAAAAACAGCGTGGCACTTTATGCATATGCCTTCGCAAAATACCCGTGGCACTCAAAGGGTTAAATAAACTACAGGGATGGTTAATGATTTTATAACTAACTTTTTACAGTGATAAATTTATAGTTACAAGTATTCTCTATTTTTCTTTATTGTTAACTTTTATTAGTTATGAACAAACTTGAAATAACAATCACAACTATTTTTAATTAACATGTAATGGAATATTAAAAATATATTAATTCAATGTTAAACACAAATTGCATGAATTAAATCAATCTTAATCCTTAAATCGTTAGTTATATTCTGACCAAATTGCAATATACTGTATATATATATTTTTTTTTTCAATTTTATTAATGTTTATATTTTGGGATATGTAGGTACTGTATATTACAGCAAAAAATGTTAAAATCTCATTTTATTTGATATGATAAAGTTAATAACAACTTAATAGGTATTGAAATGTATGCAATGTAGACCCAAATACCATTAAAGACACTTGGTGCTGTCTTTTCTAAATTACAAAGATAATTATAAAAATTGGGTTATTATTTTACCATCAAAATAGTATAACTGGGTTTATATAAGGAACCAATGAACATTTTACCCTAAAAATCTTCTTTGGTGTGATTAAACCTCTAAACATTCATCTGGATGCAGCTGGGTTTTATCTGGTTTGGTTTTGGCTTAAATTTGCCATTATTTACAAACACACAAAATAAAAACTTTTTACAACACTACAATAATCATGAATTACAGACTAAACGTGGTTAATAAACACAGAAAGTGAACAATCAATAAGTTAACTGGTGTTTATAGCCGAATTCTGCACCAGGAGACAATGGACAGCTGTTGTATGCGTCTTTCTATGGATCAATAATTGCCTGAAACAGCAATGAAATAACACTTTCTTTAGTCCAAACTGTGGAAGTGAACGTCTGACTACTCTCTATTGGACATTTTCAACAGATAATACTTTCTTTGTTAGTGAGAGAGCGCTCTGTGTCTATAATCGCTGTCATGTGTTAGATATCGACTCTGTTGCTTGCTTAAAATATTAAGAGATAAACTAGTTGCAATTGAAGATAGTTAGGAGGATTATTAAACAGAAATAATTAATAATAACATTTTGAAAATGCAACTTTTATTTAAATATTAGTGAAAAATAATATTAATTGTGACATAATAAAATAATTTAAGTTAAATCATTGTACACAAAACTGTTTAATATTCTATAGTTTTCAATTACTGTATTTTTATTAATTATTTTAAATCAATAAGTTTAAACACTACACATTCAATCTAAACATCAATTGTTTAGTTTATACATTTTCTTAAGAAGATTTTTTTTAAACCATATACCAACGAAGAATAATTGGTAGACACACATAATGTTTGCAGTGGGCAGTCTTCGAATAACCCTTCTACATGTGTCCATCTCCTGCACTGTAGAGCAGGACGGTGGTGGGTGACGGACACACCAGCGTTACAATCAAGCTGTGCTGGAGTGTTGACCTGGACAGACGTGAAACTCTGCTGCGGCGCCGAAACAGGAGATCAGTGCGGCCATTCAAACACTGTGGGTGAGTCACCAAAACTAAATTTAGGTATCTCAAATTAGCGAATTTATATACTTGAAAATTTTGCATCAACTTAATTTCTACATAAATAAGATTAATTTGATGATGGTTCCATGGGATGTTCATCAGTGTTACCTTTTTTCTCTCTCTAAGACCTTGCAGATTAAGTCCTTCCAGTATTTACTCCTTCAGTTACTTATTCCAAAGTAATCTTTTGGGGAGGTTCAGAATATTGGAGTTCAATCCATTCAAACAGAATGTCCTCTATTAAAACCCTGTCCACATGTAATAATGGGAAATCTCGTGCGGTTGTTAAATTTGCGCAAAAACGTGTATGTGCAGGAAATTTGTTAATGTGTTAGTTTGTGAAACAACTGGTAGGTAGAAATTGCACTAGAGTGTTGACTGAATGTCATGTGCTTCCATTCCTTTGTTCTTTGCTTCCTATGCTAGTCGATCCGAAACTGGTTTTTTTGTAACTACCAGACCAGAAGTAGTTGTTAGGACATTTCAGTTTTTCTTTTCTGAAATAATGGTCTTCTAAATTAAAATCAATCATGGTCCATTTAGAAAGTGATATGGACTTCACTAAAAAAAACAATATTTTTCTGATAAATAAAAATCAGTTATTCCAGTGTGTATCGTATCAGAACTACATTAAATTTCATTAAAATGTTCCAGGACAAGACGCATAGATGAGAATGTGGAGAGTCAAAATCACTTTTGCTTCTTTCTTAACCCTTTAAAGCCTGGCCATTAATAGAATCAGATAGATGATCCGAAAATCCAAGTCATTTTAGACAAAATGTATGGAGTTTTGTAAACAAACTCATACCGAGGTTATTTTTTGTAAGTCATCAAGATAATCCTTGTCATACACCTTATTAAATGTAGTTAACAGTAAATATTGTAAACCAAAATAGTATTGTAGAAGTTTTTTCATACACATATAAAATATATAAAATATAAAAAAAATTATTTTTCAAGTTTTTTTATGAAAACCAATATAGGTAAAAAAAATGGTTACAACAGAAATAATCTGTTCATTTGATGTTAAATTTAATTCTTAATCTAAGGAAACAACAATTAAAGGTCTACTTTTTTACAAGTTGAGTACATCAATTTTTGTAAAAACAGGACATTTTCTCTTTTTTTAAACATTACTGTGTAAGTAAATGTGTAACCCTTTGAAACCCCCCCAAATCCAAAAATACACAACCCCCCCACCCACCAACCCCCCACCCCAAACCATCCCCCCCACAAACACCCTAAAACCACCCCCCCCTTCTCATTCTTACAACCCCTATTATCCCACCTCACAATTCCCCCCTACCTAACCTCCCCAACTATCTCAATACAATCCAAACACACCCCTCAATCACCCCAACCCCTACCTCAAACCTCCTACTCACAACTCATCCACCCACAAATACCTTAATATTCCCAAACCCTCCAAACTACCCCACTTATTACCTACCCCACCACCACCTATCCATATCACAAAAATTCCAATTTCAAAACCTCATCCACTCACAACTCAAACCAACACCAAACTACTTAACTATCACTACCACCCCCCCACACCTCAAACTAACCTTCTCATATCAAACCCAAAAACCCCCATCATTAATTAAAAAACCCCTAACCCCTGACTATTCAACATACTATCCATACTCCCAGTATATCCATACCATAACCACCCATACCACAACTCATTCCCCCCTATATACCTCCCACTAACACCTCCATGTGTGTTACTATATTGTGTGTTGCATCACTCCCCCTTCCCCCCATTACCACACCCCTGCATACCCACACAGTACCTACTCCTGATGCACCACACTACCCCATAACACCCTATCGTCTGAGCATTCTTTCAGTGACCATCACTACCACCTCAATCTACACTCCCTAATACTGCATAACTGCATAGTACATATCTAGATGTGTCCTTATACAAATAGATAGACTTGTCCCTTGTCAACTCAAAGGACGTGCCATCCCCCCGCCCCCCATACGACATCCACAACACGCTCTCCCCTCTCACACAGATATTATCTCTATCCCTATATCACTGTCAGAGCTCATATTACTAAAGTCTATAAGTCCTCCACCCACCCACCGTATATAATATCCCTTAACACTCAAACTAAAATGTGTACCCTTCTACCTCTCGTTAGACCGTAGATTCAACCCCTATGTGTGAAAACTGAGACCTACCCTATACTCACCTTACCACAGCCGTCAAACATATCACCTTGACCAGCATAACAGATAATGAAAAGTATAGACCACTAAAACAAAACCCTTCACTTCCCATCTCGATTTTACTCTTCACCCTGCTCAACACTAAATATGCCATCACACCACCTGTAAAATCTATCGCCTATGATGTCCCACTGAGTGACACGTACCTCACACTCAAACTCGATCCTCCTGACCCCATACTAACAGCTCTACACCTATATTGACTATCTGTCCAAAGATCTGCCCTCTCTACACCACTCCCACTTATATATACGTCTTGTCAACTCTCCCATCAACAAAGAACAGTGTCATCAATGTCAGCATGTCAGTGTACTGCCCCCTGAACCTATTCCATCTCATAACCCATTTTATCTTCCATATACTGCATCCTCACAATACCTCTATACTAAGTGTACAAAAGCGACTAAACCGCATGAAAACTACCTAGCCAATGAGACTCTAAAGACACCTCTATGATCACATCTATCTCCTATAATCCAGTCTCGTGTAGATCACATCAGTATACAACAATACCTAGCCAGTGTCACTCTCCCACAAATTGTGCGTCATCATCATCGATACGCCCCGTTACGTTGCCCCTAACCATGCCCGTCTATCGTCCACAAAAACTACCCGGAGACGACGCTCTCCACTCCGCTTTCATCCACACTCAACTTCGTCCTGTATGCCCCCTGCAACATACTAGCATCACCCTCACCCTCTATACAGTACTGTGAACACCTATCCCGACATCGTCTAAACATCACCCTCATTTCTCTATCATCCAACCATCACCAATAACCCTGTACTAAACCTGTACACACCCCCCCAACTTCCAATACTCCCCACATCTACACCCCATACCACCCAATCACCGCCCTGTCCCCTCTATGTCTCCGCTGCATTGTGACGTGGTCTCATCCTAGTTGTGACTATCTACCAATGCACTCACCAATCGTATCCCTACTCTCAGTTGATGATACTGTCCTCCTCCAATGCCACAACTACTACCTCATACTCACCCATACACCCCTCCCCCTCCGTGTGTGTGATACTCCGTCACAACACCACTCGTCTACACCCAACAATCATCGAACCTTCTACCATAGAGCTCACTCCCAGAATTCACCCTCACATATGCACTGTGTCCCCCAGTCCCTCATCCCCTCAGCAATCACCACATCCTGCTGATATGTGTGTGCTTCCATTGTGATCACTCTCGCACGGTACCTACTTTTGTCTATCTCCACGCACTCTGCTCGAAGTAAACACTCCTACTCCAATATTCTCTCTCACACCAAGAGTCAGTCTCAATAACCTCATCTGTATATTCCTGACAAATTGTTGCACAAGTGTCCCTGTGTTTGTCACTTACCCAGTCTATCATCATATCTCACCACATATACCAGAGAATTATCCGCTGATCGCTATTAGTCATATGCGTGAATTCGACACCTACTCATCCACATGTCTCCTGTTAAGACAACCAAGACGGAGTATTAGAGCGTACGACTAATTAGAACATAGCCCCCACATCAACCCTACTGACCCATTCCTACGCTTATCCAGTCCCAACGACTCACCCTACAACTTTCCACCACGTGCACACAGTTCCCCAAGTCGTCATCCCCTAGAACTCACATTATAATGTACCCACTCACATACAGTGATCACCCACTAGCGTCGTGCAAAGTCATCAGAATCCTTCCTCGAACCATACACTCGCTACACTAATAGTGCTCGCATATGCCTACACACACTACTCACATCTCACCTCTCTCCTACAATGATACCATCTCCACACACATAGATGTGCAATCTCTGTATCAAACACTAGAGAGTGACAACCCATAAGTATCACCTCTCATTCATAATCATGTCTACATGC
Source organism: Homalodisca vitripennis (assembly GCF_021130785.1). Classification (NCBI taxonomy): domain Eukaryota; kingdom Metazoa; phylum Arthropoda; class Insecta; order Hemiptera; family Cicadellidae; genus Homalodisca; species Homalodisca vitripennis. Next base: position 16,778 of record NW_025787935.1, read on the forward strand.
TTACATGTGACCACAGGACACAATAACCTATCCCCTAACCACTCTACCACAACTAAATCCACAAATGCATGACCACTAGATGACTCTCCCTCTTATAGAATTACCCCACAAGAATATTCTTAAACAAAAATAATTAAACCCCTCCCAAAAAAACAATACACACCCAACCCAACCCCTCTTTTCAACTTCCACTCCCACAATAACCAACCACATACCAAACCCCCCACAAATTATCAACAAAAATAAAAAAACACTTATCACCAATACATCAATCACCTCACACTACTATCTCTATATACTAGAAATATGTGTGTTAGACTGAGTTAAGCTAAACTACACTCACCCCCCACCCACCAACCTACTACTCACTCTCTCGGCTAACGTCTTCCCTCCATTTCCTACTAATCGCTTACAAAATCAAAACCTCTAATATTACCACACTCTCCGCCCTCCCCCTTTTCAACCCACCACCAACATCATAAAAACTATAAACACCCCAATCCCTCCCCACCCCCCCACGCCCCCCATGCACTGCCAATCTCACCCATCAACTTGTCACCTATTGTGTTCGCCACCACTCCACCCCTATCCCCACATCCCTATCACTCTTCAGTACCTAGTGAAACTAATCCACCACCCTGTGTCACCCATCGTACGACTAATGTACCCCACCCTCACTCTAATTTGTAGTATCCCCCACCTCCTCCGATCTCCTCGCTTGACCACTACTCAGCCAGTGCACCCACTCTACACGCATAACCCCTCTAAGACTCTCTAACAAACGATCATACCAAGAACCTCTCAGTCTGTGCTATCTCCCTCTACTCTATATCTACGCCCATCGATATGATAGATCAGAAAGCCTCTCTCTACATACTGCAAATGTACACTACTCTGAATACGTTCCCTCGCTCACCGCCCCCCCCTTTCCTCCCCCGCGGCCCGATTTACATTATAACCTACCACACCCACTATCCGCCAACACATTGCGCTAACTCTCGCTCTCTCTCTACGCACAATAACTTCCCCCCCCCCCCCCCCCTCCGCTCGACTAGCGCGTCTCACATTTACATAATCACAACTCACGCAGCCATCTCACCACTCTCGCTCTACCATTTGTCTTTACATAACACCACATTATACTCACACTCCTGCCAAACTTTCCCCCACACAAATTGTTTTCCCAACCTCATGACGCACCTCCCCCCCCCATTTATAATTCGTAAAATATCTCCAATATCATTAGTCACCAAAGCTCCGTCAACTATAATGAATACGCTCACAGATATATACCACACAATGTTACCTCAAACTACTGACACCAGTCCTACTCACCAAAGACTGATCACCTGATCCCTTCGATGTCGTGATACACCCCCCCCCCTCTACAGTCAAGACTACTGATGAAAGACACCTAGCCACACCTCGTCCCCTCAAATACGTCGATGATCACGTCACAGCCGTAATCCTAGACAATCGCCGTCCCTCCACCAAACCACCACCACCCATACCCACCATACCAGCCGCCGGCACGTCCACATTAAATACACCAAACCTGCAGTCCCGAGCGCGAGCCTTGCTTCACTGCAAAGCGTCGACACGGTTAGTCTCCTTAAGTAGCATGAATCCCTGACTGACTGTGTCGCACGCCACCCTATGCACCCTAATAGATACCAAGAGTGTCGTATTCACCTTCACATACAGCTCGCAGCCGCGCTCTCTCATAGCTACACTCCCCGATTACACTACCAACGCATCGGCCTGTGTGCTGACTCTGTGTGCTCCGTACCTGTATCGGACCGAACTCCGCTCCAAACTCGGTCCAATGCCGTCGACTCCTCTCATTCACTTTGTATCAACAGTTCCGTCCCACTAATGTCGCCACATACCCTACTTCTCTCCGTATTCTCTAGCACCCACTGACACGGATCCACGACACTGACATGAATAGTGACGTCAGACTGGCGCGTAATACCTCCAGCTCAGCACCTAGAGCCCGAATGCATCTCATCGAGCGGGACATCGTGACACACTTCTTCGTCTTTTCGAAATGACCAGTGTCCGTGTAGAGAGAGCACTCTGTCCAGTAAGAATAACAAATCACCACAACAAACCTTTCACTCTCCCACAATCATCCTACACTATTGTACGTGTGCACAATTGTGTGTGTTGAGTGTACTCTCTATGAGCAAGAGCTCTGAATAGGTAGACTCGCTCTGTGAATCTGTCATCGTGCCAGCGACGCTCAATGCGGCCCCGAGAGCTTCTAGGACGGCCATAACGTGGTCCCATCTGAAGTTTCATATCCCGCAGTGCCCGAACATTCGCGAGGAGCAACGTTCATTATGATAGAGAATTATTACCGTGTAAATGTCTGAAATACTGTTTCATCTTCTGTGTGATGCAATACCAGAGCAGCTACGTGCTAATCGCGCTCAGCCTAATCTCACATACGGTGTGTGTAGATTCGCGATGTACTGTGCCCTTTAAGCGTTTGAGTGAGCAGTGATACTAGTTGGTCGGCTTGCATGAGAGGCAGCCGGCTCGTTGCTGGTCTGCAGCGAGCTCGCCCAGTCAGTAGGGCCCATGTATCAATAGGACCCCGCGGCTCTTCTGCGTGGCTGTGCCCCTGGCAGTGGGCACCCCATCACCCCCCCCCCCCCCCTTGTCCTGTCATACCTTGCCAGAGCATTGGCACTATCACTCAGGAGAGTGTGGTGTTTGAGGGTGCAACTCCTGTCAAGGCCGTGTCACCCCTTTAGCGTTGTAGGACTATACCGAGTCCACGTCTCATCAAAATCGTGTGCCCCCACCACTCCAACTACCCCCACCCGCACCACCTCCACATACTCCACTCACGCGCACACATCCCTACTCCATGGCGTAACCTCCTCCATCTTACTACCTTCACGGTTTCCCACATACACCAACTGTCATTGAGCTAGGAGGTTGTCCGTGTCGCACGTAACAGAAGTTTGTTGGAGACAGCGCCTGCTGGTGACGTATTCTTGAAGTGATGTGTAGTGTGAAATGAAACAAATATAAGAGGCCACTGTGTAAAGTTACCAAGTTGATTTCTAACTTTGACGCGCACCGATACTCGTAGAATACAAGGACGCCCTGTATGCCTCTTACTCAAAATTACCTAAAATATGAAATGAATAATATTGTGGGAAAATCTTTCATTTAGGGAAATGAGATTTTTAGAGAACCGTGGTGTCATTTCTGTGGTTAGTCTGTGTGAACTTAGCGTATTCACTTAGGTGTATTTTAACATACATTTCAAAACGATTTTAGTATTTAAACTTTTTTATTATGCTCCTAAATTATATTTTGGATATTCGATAATACTGTGACTTTTTCCAAGGTTGCATTACAAAATCTTGGGTATATAATGTCTTATTGTGTAATAACTGTTTTCAATGAGAGCGGGTTTACATGTTGTTATCTGCTCTAAGATTACCAACTAACTTGTAATATTAAATATTAATCTGGTGAGAATCTTAGTTATGACTAACCATTATTTTGGTGTACGGTATGAAGTTATTTATTTATTCTTATTTCAGATTTTTATTGTCGGAATCTGAATTTGTTTGCTTTATGAAACCTTAGTCACATAAAATATGTTTATCTTACTATTACCTTGAAAAAAAATTAACCATTAGGTTTTCTTATGGACTGTTTTAGTTGTATTATATAGTTCTGAAATTTCCCACTTACAGAGTCGTTATAAATATCACAATGTACAACTGATCACAATTATTGTTAAAATGAGTTAAGAGAAGAAGTTGAAGCGTTTCAAAATCGTTTATTTATAGGTATTTGTTGTATTATTACTGAATTAACGGGTTTGAATAGATTTTGGCAATAGACCAGGGCTCTTTGGTATGACAAACACTACATTACACTGCTATTGGTTATTGTTCAGAGTTTTCTTTTGTGTCGCTTCATATACTATTGTATCACTTTAGCCTTGATTTTGGCCTTGCCATTAATTAAAATTGATCAACAGAAGATACTATATTATTATTGCCATTACTAAAGCAGATTAAAACCAGATTAATTAGATCCCAAATACTTGTTTAATTGTCATTAATTAATTTAACATTTTTGCAAATTTGAATGCGCCTCTTTAATTTAAGTGTAGAGGACAATCTTTCGCGCCAGAGACAGTCACTAGCCTTTTAGATGCTTTTTATAATAAGTGCTTGTAAACCAAGCAACTTTATCATAACCTGCCACTACATATGCTAAGTTTTTGACTCAGTGATGTCGTCCCAGGAAGGGATAAAATCTTAATCTCTTGCACTGTTTGTCATACATTTCCTGTTTCATTTTATATGAGGTAAATAAAAAAACTATGGAGTGAATATAAACAACATATACTAAAGGCAATTTTAAGTTATTTTTAGGGTTTCATTCACTTTAGCCACTTTTGTTTCCTTTCATTGCACACCTGTGTAACTGTAACTGTTTTGAGGAGTAAGGGAAATCACTGCCTGGTTGTTGCAGAGGATAGAAGCTTACCGAGGAACTAGGAGGTTGTTTGAAAGACTAAGACGGAGAAACTAAAGGAATCAACCGCGGAGAGTTCGAGGCAAACCAGCAACATTCGAGCGCATGTACAGGAGTTTATGATCGCTTCCGATATTTAATGCCAATCGTGATTAGTGTTCAGAGCAAGATTAAGATGTTAGAGAAATGTGAGTAGCCTGTATCTTGTTTGCCGACCTCAATACACCTCTGAAACACATATTTTTTTCTATTTAGTAGTATTTTTTTATTATTATTAAAATTTTAATTTTAATTGTGGTTTATGGTTATTTTAAAAAACCATGGTTGGTTTTTTTTTAGTAAAGAACAATTTTCAAACAAAACTTTATTTAGAAATTAGTTTGATCCATTTCTGTACTCTGTCCCTGAACTTTGATAAAATTGTTTAGGTATTGGTCTTGACTCTTAGGAAAATAAATTATGTTTTAAACTCCATAGTTCTTTGCAAAAATTGTTTTTTATTTTGCTTCTAAACTGTCAAGTAAAGCTAGATTTGCCGTAGTTTGCTGGACATTTTTATGGGATCCGTTAATTGAGTATTGTTAAAAGAGATTTCATTTTAAAATTTAGTTTACATTTTAAAACTGACAATTAATTTAAAAACAATCGAAATAATAAAATTACTTTAAAATTAGTAATTCCTGCACTCATTTGACTCAATATCGTGAGACACAAAAGTGATTAAAAACAAGCCTCACCTTGGAATTCTTGCTCAAAATTCTTCAAATCAAAACACGGCAACAGTTAAGTAATTTTAATGTGCCATAGGTTAAGGTAAAAGTTGAAAGCAAAACTGAATCTTCTTGTTGTGTGGCAATAGGAACCGTGTTAAAGGTAAAACAAACAAACAAAAAATACGTCATATACAGAACCCATTAGTGTTAAGTTTTTGTAGGATACACATTGTTTACAAGGTTTTCTACAAGTGTGATTGGCAATGGGAAAAGCTATTCATTTTAGCTTCAGTGTCATTAGATCTATATTTACACTAAGCATCAGAAACTAACCCTTGATAACAGTTATTTATCTAAACCAGTGTACGGTGAATTTTAGGTAGAGAACTATACAGGACTTAAAAGTCTTACTTTAAAATTAATATATTTACCACTTAAAGTATGAAAACTGTTGACATGAAATCTAATAACATGTATGTACGTCAGGCCAGAACTGAAGCCGGTAAGAAGGAAGTAGAAGTGGTGCTGAAGTTCCCTGAAGTCCGAAGCTCTCTCACCGCATCTTGCAGCTTAATGAAGTTGTTTCTCGTTTAATTGTCGAAGGGAAAACAAAACCGCTCTGTCCACAAAAATCAACTGGGGGGGGGCCACGCCACTCTAGAAATCCAGGGGATATGTATAGTGAGTCCAGTTGTTTAAAATGTATTAATAATATCATTTAAATTCCTTAACAATTTAATTAGTGATTAGGTTACATCACACTTAAAGCCAAAATGAACCTTTTGAAGCTATAATCTCAGAAGTATAATGTAGTCTGGCCCTTCGAACCCAGGCGACGGAAATATCGTCGCCGAGAAGATATGCGAAAGATCCCCGCGGGGCGAGATGTATCGTTCGCCAATGACAGTTTGCGAGGAATCCCGGGGGGCGACGTAATATGTTCGCCATGGTATTGCGTTTTAATATATATTTATTTTAAATCGTAAAATCTTATTTTATGAGTATAATAATATTTCTATGTATTTTATTAAAATACCAAAACGTTAATTCAGTACCAACAATTTTGACCCCACCTTTTTATTTTTTATTTAGGTAATATCAGTGATTTTTGTGTTGTACGCCTAGAGGTTTTTACAAGTCGCATATTTTTTTATATAAAAATTAAAAAAAAGTTTTTTTTAGAGTATCAATAAAATTTTTTTTTTGAACATACCCCAAAAACTAAATTTAAAAAAAAATAAAATGTGGGTCCCCATGGAAAAAATATTTCTTATTTTTTAATTAAAAAAATCTTAAAATCAATTTTTTTGCCTAAAAATTATATACAAAAATTTTTAAAAAATTTTTTTAATGCTGTTAAAATTTTTTTTACTTCAGACTAATCTTTTTTGTGTATACAATTTCATTTGGGGGCATTTTGGGGTGTAAACAAGACAATAGATAAAAAATTTGCAAAAGTATTAATTTTTTAAAACCGTTTTGCAAAACAGCTGTTTTGATCCCGGGGGTTTTCGGGAGTTCTTAGGGCAAAGGGTTTTGGTTTCGTTTTTTCCCCCATCAATATTTTGGTCTGGGGTTCAAAGGGTTAAAAAAACCCTTTATAGCAAGATATGCCCCATAAATTGTTTTTAATATCTAGTACTCAAAATTGTACTTGAAGGCAAAGCAAATAAATGTTGCTGTCTATTGTTTAAAATCCCATCTAGGGGATTCATGAGTCAATAATAATTAAATTTTTTTGTTTTATTCTTTCATATTTGCCCGTGGGTTTTAAAAACCTTTTTATAATGAGTAAACCTACACCCATTTAAAAATAGTGTATGTTTTATAAATTTTAGCTTTGATATTTCCCGTTCACTCGTTTTGTTTTATAGTAAACCCCTTTATTCGACAATATGTACAAGGGACAAAGAATAGGTCAGTACAATAAAAAATAAATTAATAAAATTTAAAAAAAAAATTTTAACATTAGTTCTTCAAATGATAATAAATTTCATTTAACAATTTATCTTCAATTCTTCAAAAGAATATTTAAAAACAAATTAGTTAAATAAACCTTTACTTTTTTTTAAAATTTTCACAAATCTGTTAAATTTTGGGTTTGGGAAATTATGTAAATATTCCCCCACGTTAAAATCAGTATGTTGTAGAACTTAGTAAAAAAAACTTTTATTGGTTATTAACCTTATCACGTCTAATCCCGATGAATTGGACTTTGGTAATTTTTTTTTTTAAAGGGGGGGGGTTTCAAAAAAAATTGTAAAAAATTTTTAGTTTTTACAAAATTTGTTTTTTTTTTTCTTTTATGGGCTTAGTTGTTGTAGATTTTGTGTGGCTTGATTTAATACCCAAAAATTTTATTCCTGAATTTCTCGATTTCAAATAGTGTGATATATTAGTTAGTATGAAATTTTTCTTTTGATTCACCAGTTTCAGCAGTACAGGGTGAGGCAGGCCCCCCTGTCTGCAATGTTTTAACAGCTTTAAAACCCAAAACCTTTCCTTTTTGTTCTATTGAAA
>NW_025787936.1:0-14163 GCF_021130785.1 Homalodisca vitripennis
GAATCAATTCCGGACACAACAACCCCTAAGAACCCTAATACGCCTTCTTGGGCGTTATGGTTGTGGAACGTCTTTAAAACTCTTTGCGTTAGCATCCCATGAATCCTCAACATGCTCTAATTATTCAGGTAAAAAGAAAACACGAGACACAGATGTGGTGCCTAATAACATCTTGAAAAGACAGTAAGAAGAATGAAGTTTAAACAGAATCATTTGCATTATTTAAAATTTAGGAATGAGTCTGTGTAAAAAAATTGCTGAATCTCTTCTCTCAATTAACAGTAAACGGATTTAATGAAAATGTAAGAGTAAGAATACGTGCTAAATTTGAATTTAAGCTCCACTCCATCCTTCTATCTAGAGCAATGCCTGAAGTCTAGCACTGGTAGAAAGATTGACTATTGGAATCTAGAGTTCGTTACTGTCTAAAGAAATCCATTAAAAAAAATTAGCAACAAAGATTTTCAACATTGAACTTCTTTGTAATTTTGATATCAAGAGACACCTAAGCTACAAGGAGATTCAGATATGGTTAACCCAACAGCTACAATGATTTTGTTTAGATAGTACTAAATGGAAGGTGAATGGAGCTTAACTCTATATATGCAATTGCATAAACCATCCCAATATAGCTACGTTGATTTGTGGTTAACAACGTAATTATTAAAATTAAATAAATTTATCATATTACATGCCATGTGCATTAACCTTATCACATACCGATTCAATACTAACAATATAAACTGAATTGAGTATATTACGCCATCAGAACTATTATAAAATATTGGTTTTTAATTTAAATCTAATTCAATGGAAACCACTCCATACTTCAATGTGCATTAACACGCTCTTTCATATATAAATATATATATATAAATATATATATATATATATATAATATATATATATATATTATATATATTTGATGTTTTATATGTTTAATTATCTCTGTTTCTTATAGCACTATTTTATATTTTTGTAATTTCCTGAAGACGGCTTAAGCCGAAATATAGAAACTGTTTAATAAACTGGTTTAATATACATTTTGTAAAATTCCTTGATTGAAGATTTATATATATATATACTATATATATATATATACATACATTCATAGTTTTTATAACCATTTTAAACCACTTTAATTCAGTGGCAAACCGTTGAAATAAAGGGTATAATGTGGTTTATGTCAAATAGGAGTGGATTAAATATTTTTCGTTGAAAAAGACAGTATACAATATATAAGTATCTATCGGATGGTTTCTTGTTTAAATGCACAAAAATAAATAATGTCATGTCATGTTTAAAGGTAGGACGAAGTACCGTATTTGAAATACTGTCAAAGAGGCTGAATTCAATCAATGTTTCATTGATGTAATAAGAATGAAGGTTAGTAATCATCTTAAAAAATTAGCATAAGTATAATATATTTATATATTATATAATTTATAATCAAATTATAATAAATAATTCAACAGTTTGCATCAGTGACAGACAATTTTCGGCAAAAAATTAAATAATACATTAACTAGGATAAGGTAGCAGAAAATGCATAATGCCTTTAATAATGAATAAATCAATCTCCATGTTATATCAATAGACTTTAAATTGCATAGTTATAAAGTTGCCAATTGATAGAACCTCAATGCATATTTTATACATTTTTTCAGTTTGTGGCATTCTCATTTCCGGCCAATTAAATTAAACCTTGGTTATGTTCGTAAACAGATTGAGTTTATCTCGTAGATACAATACACAACGGAGAATTTCTGTGTCACCACCTCTGCTGCACATGGTTAACATTGTGCTGGGATAAGACATTTTTAATTGTGGAACGTGGAGTTTGCCATTATAATTTTACGCTATTACAATTTAAGTAAAGTAATAATAACAAGTTGTACACAATATTGATATAATGGTTAGCATGTGAACATAAAAAAATCTAAAGTTTTTTTAATGCTTACTTATTGTTATTTTTACTTGATAAATAGTTAAAAAAATATGATAAGCTTGTTACAATTTGTAAGAAAATTAGCCACACAAGATATATGACAAACGCAAGCAAGTCTCAAACTCAGTGTAAACCAATTAACAAAATAAATAAACTAAAATAGGATAACCGTTATTTGCTATAAAGGTTAAAATTTGTTCATTATGTCTAGTGAGAACAATGGAATATTATTGTAACGATATGTAAACACGGTTTTCTGCATATTTATATCGCAACATTTAATGTTAAGTACTCTTTTGTAAAAAGCTCAATGCGCGTGACTATTAATAAGTATAGACGATTAAAGCAAACACTACTTCAAAACTTTATAAATAATGCGCTGGACTTTTATAACAACAATAAACAAAATAATCATACCAACAATACTTTCGTGTTGAGTAGACCGGTTAAACCTTATTTGGAAATATGTTTTTGGTTTCAACGGTTTCTAGAAGTGTACATTGTTGAATTTTCAATCCGGTTGGATCACGTTTTACGTTTTTTTGTAACAACACCTTTATTTCTCTTAATAGATCAATCGCTTGGCATTGTAAAAATAATAATGAATGATTAACCTAACACACAATTCAAAGAGTGTATACATTTTTATTTTACAAATAATTTATTTTGCGTATATACAGTTACCGTTTTGCAAATGTACATGTGATATATCTGAATGGTCGATATGGTCAAAATGAATAGTATGGAAAATACTTATACATCCCGTCTCTCTAAAGTACCACTGTCTTAAATTCCAACAACATGAGGTATGCATTATGCTTAACTTGTTTTCAATATTCATTCACACGTTTCTTGAGAGATATTTATGACATGAAGGCACTAAAGAGTCCATTAAATCTGTAATAATTGAAAACAATAAATAGACTTTAACTTTTGATTTCAGAAAAATATACTAAATATAAGAAAATATTGTCCACGTATCTGTTTCAGTATTAAAGCAGCTGTTTGTTTTTTGTCCACGCTTTAGTTGACAGTTTTAAATAATCACTCAATTTTTCCAAAACACAAAGACCTATAATTGTTTCCTACCTCTGTATTATAATAAAAACAACCATTTTGTAAATTACCTTTAGAAGTTCATTAATAATTCATACTGTGTATACCAACTTTTTATACGATATATTCTCTCAGTATATATTCTGTAACATTTTATTTTGGAACTCTTACAATAATAGGGATATGACTTATTATGTTCGAGCATATTTTGTTTCTAGATAATAACAACCACGCTCACCTACATCATAGTATTAAACGCAGTTTGATTCAAGTGTTATGGAAGCTTTATCTAATCTACAGTCTGCAGAATGAACAATATATATATGTCAGTACAAAGCCAAACCAATTGTGTCATTATAAGGAAAAGAGAAGATAATTCGTTTTATTCTAATTTATCAGGTAGAGGCTTTTAATATTTAGTTGAAGCTTAGATAATTAATAAGCTATTGTTATATAGGGTTCTAAGGTCTATTGTCCAAGGTGTTTTCAGTAGTTAAATACGAAAATCAATGTTTTATATTTTTAATTAGTAAAAGTAGTGTTATATGTTTCTAGAACGTCTGACCTTTTAGCCACAATTACGTAGTATTTTAATTGGTACCCCAGCATTCCTGTTCTCATAGTTATACATTTAATATACATTTATACAGTTTAATATAATAAGCAGTTTTGTGACAAATTAAGTAATGTATTTCTTAAGGTGTAAAATATATTATTAAAGTAAAATTTGGATCACAGTTACAGTAAATGGAAAGGCTCGCCCAAGTTTTATTTAACTTTCTAGGAATTATATTTCTGTTTAGTTGAGAATAGTAAACCATCGAAACACTAAGTAATTTTCCCCGAAATTTTGGCGGGTAAAGTTTTTGTTATGATGTAATGTTTGTTATAAAGATAAAAATAAGGCAGAATTTGATATGCCATATTTTACCAAACAATGTATAAACTTTTTCAATGTGTATAACTGTATTAGGTAATTAAATTAAATAAATAAACATAATATTTTATCCTAGAAATATACTCCTGTTATATATTCCTGAATCGTTTGGATACAACAACTGTAAAGTCTACTAGAGTGAATAGTACCCGTCATATAAAAAACAATAAATGCCCTATATCTTACTCATTATTGTATTAATTTTACTGAAATAAAACGTTTATAGAATATATTCAGTTACTATTAACCTATACGAGTACACTTATTTTATTTAAATAGTTTGAATATTTAGAACACATATATTTATAAATAAAATGTCTTAATATAGATTATACACATAGTATTCTTATAAATGAAAGCGAGGCAGTGTAGCTTTTTATGCAGCGATATAGTATAAGATATTTGCTTGTAAATTACATGTTTTACGATTGTCTTGGTTTTCATGTAAAAGTAATATTTAAAAACAATGTAGTAGACAGATCTTTCATAGTTTAGACCGGCGACTATTAGAAAACTATTTGCTACTTATAGTTGTCTTGTACATGTAATAGTTTTAAAGAATTTTGTGAGAACATAATAAGTTTTTAGTAATCACCTCAACGACATGGACGTTTTTCAGATTATTCATTTATTTTAAAATCAGGGAATTCATAATTATAATAACTCTTTTTTAAATAGTTACAATTTCAGTAGGCATATTAAACAAACACATTATAAAGATTATTAACTTTGGTTTAAATTGTATAAAAACAGTGGTATGTTTTATATATATAATATATATATATATATATATATAATATTTATATATATATTTATAACTTAGCTTAGCTATTGAAAAGTAACACATACAAAAACTCTGCTAATTAATCTAAGTTTAAGAATCATGTACAGTTATGGTTATTACATTCATGGTTCCCTCATCTGGGATATAGTCCGTTACCAAGTTTGTATCTATTCTTTGAATGAGCGATTAATGTATTCAGGAGAGAACTATTTTAAAGGTTTCATGATTATCCAGACGAAAAAATAAGAAATTAAATAAATCATCAATTAAGAAAAGTAACTTATTAAAATTACGGAAATATACAAATACTACAATTATAACTGCATAGGATATTTTATTTGTTAAGTGTTGAACATAAGTTACAAAATAATGAAAATAAAAAACAATTAGCAATTAATTGAATGAAGCTTAAAAATAAGAGATAGGAGATAGACTGAAGACAGGCGGTGTCAACTAGAAAGAAGGAAAACACATTTAGTGAGAAATTATGAGGCGGTTCTATCGACCTTAACACGGCAACTTTCGTAGTTCCTGTCGAAGAAAACTCTAACTGTGTTCAAGTTCTAGTTTTCATGAAGAAAATAATAATAGCTGCCCATATTGTTTTAGCATAAATAAGATTATCGTAACCGAAATTTGAGTGCTGTTATTCACCGTCATTTAGTAATATATATAGTAAGTGCCACTCTCTCTAGTTTCACAACTGACTGGAATAGCTAGATAAAGTGTGCTTTATAAGGCTCTCTCTTAGTTTCACAACTGACTGGAATAGTTAGATAAAGAGTGCTTTTATATAGGCTCTCTCTATAGTATCATTCACACCTGACTGGAATAGCTAGATAAAGTGTGCTTTATAAGGCTCTCTCTTAGTTTCACAACTGACTGGAATAGCTAGATAAAGTGTGCTTTTCCAGTCATGATGGAAATACTCCCTACACGGAGCAAAAGTCTAAGAAAAGCTGCCATTGACCTTTTAGTGGCGGAATCGATTTGGCTTTAACTGCCTGCGAAGGTACAAGTTCGTATATGAGTTCGATGTTTATATTAATATGTCATGTGCTGCTTTTTTATAATTGTTTTACTAATGTATGTCAGTTCCTTTTGGACGCTTACATTTTACAATATTATATAATTTTGAATCAAGTCAAAAATACTACCAACCTCTATTTTTAAGTTTCGTACACGCTACATTCTTTTTCATGTTTTATGGCATGGAGTGTATGTTTTCGCTGTTATTGGCTCATACCCTGTTTGAGTGTTTTTTACTTAAAACAACTAAAAAAATCATTAATAGTTATTTATGTTTTTATAAATATATAATCAATAATTCCTTTAGGTCACGACACAAGCACAACACTCAAGAACAACACTGAAATTACAACGTCAACAATGTAGGAACTGTATAATTCCCGATTTAACGATGAACAAACAGTGAAATAGTTTTGGTACTAAACATAATTTCCTACAGCCTTAGTCACGACATTGTTTTAATTCACAATGCAGATTGTTATAACTTTACTGTTTAGATCGTTTGAGGTGAGTATTTTTGTTTGCTAAACCTGACTTAATGTATGTGTTTACCCTCAATTAATTATTCTTCTAACGTTGAACAGAGATTCTCCACTCTTTACGAACAAATATTAAATAGTTAAATAATACTATATAAATATAGAGTAATAATCTAATAGAAAGTAGCATTGGAAATGTGGGGGAGGTCATATTCAATTCTTACCGATAGAAAATCAATTGACCTAAAATCTGTAAAGTTTAAATTCAGAGGCATGAAGAGAAAATATTGGATGTGTAAAATAGTGGGCTTGGTATTCAGTAGTACAGTATACTATTTTGGTCTCAGGGTTAAACATGGCAGATAGCATAACCGATTAGACGGGCCAGCTGCAACATGATAACGGGTACGGTGTTCCGCCGGCGTCACTGGCCTCTGTCCTGGCCCCGGCCCACCACATCGACCCGCCGCACACCACTTCCCTCTTATAGACTCATAGACTATCACAATAACAAAGTATAATCTGAATTTTATTTTTGCGATTATTCGAAATGAGCTTTTTATAGAGTTCGATATTGCTCTACGTGATAACATAGTGAGCTTGAGTCATCGTCTCCCGCCACTAGAGACCATCATCTCACTTTCCGCCATTCTGTCAAATGGGGGCTAAATTCGTACAGGCACATCGATCCTCTGATATGCAATCGTCCCCCCCCTTTCAGTCGCAGTTTCAAGCATTGCGACCTTCTCTTTGCACTTTATACCTCATACCCTTTCCCTACCACCATAATACCGCGCTCGTATACACTCAGTAGCCCCATTGACATGGGCCCGAAGGTAAAGGTATTTTGGGCTCCAACGGATCTCAAGACATAAACGTGCCCTGAGGAAACGTTTTAGGCGCAACAACATGAATTGAGTGTGCAGAGGCATTCCAAATCCAGACCCCCCTCTCGATCGAACCGGTGTATTCGCCAGATGAATTTTGGTAAGGAGGAGGACTCCTTCCAGTCGTGGACTCCAGCTAGACGAAGACAGCGAGGTTTAGGCAATGGAGTGTGCACTACAGATCGGCGAAAGTACAATGATATTTAAAACTTTTGTATGGATTATCATGAGGTGTTTCGTCTGATGTGTGAGATTGAAGGCTTTGGAAGTATTCTACCCAACAGTTATTGATAATTAGACGAAAGGCCTGGTTTGATGTTCCTCCCAAGTACCGACTTTTTCGTACGACTTGACAGGTTGCACTAAACAAGCATGAGTAGAATCTTATCACATCAGGCATGACTTGGGCACAATGTCCTACCATTGCAGAAGTGATAGACACGGGGTCTATGGTCCGTGTGAACCATAGACAGGGCCAGGAACAAGCATGCGGACTGAGGAGATTATTTGAATCTGCCTCGGGGAGAATCACACCAACTGGACTCAGCTGCATAACTATTGAGGTTTTGTGTGGGACGGAATTCTCTAAATCAGCCAGAAACCCCCGCTATTTTCACACAAGCCCACTCCCAGGCTACATCTATGACTTAGAAATGAGCCTAAGGCTCATTTAACATAGGAATCCATGCCTCTGATCTGCGCGTATGGACCCAAGTCATGTGCGATCAGCATGCTATGGGTTCGAACCCACGAGTACGACATGCTTTGGGGGCCATAAAGTTTCCTAGCAGAACACACACGTTCGTCTGTAGGGATAGGTGGTATCCGACATATAATATTGACCCCACAGACACATCATACTTGCGACAAGACTCTACTATAACTGCCGAGTCTTGTCGTCGATTTGCCTCTTTCCTGAATCCAAAATACGTGCATTTGAGAGACTGACTTGTATATTTTCCAAAAGAGTGAAATTTCTTAATGAGAACAAAAGGCTTTTCCTAAGCATTTTACTATCAAGTTTGTTCTAACGATTTTGGATAATCTCTGTGCAAAGTTTAAGAGGAACAAGAGTCCGATAGTATATCTGATTAGGAAGAGTTGATCGTCTATTTCTTTACAAAATTGGAACAGCAGGTTTTCACCAGGAGGGATAGGAAAACCTCACCTGATTTTTTGTAAAAATAAATGAATTTTACTCAATTTAAGTTTAAGGGTCTCACCAAATGCTAGCTAGCATTTTTATTATGATAGAGCGTGCCATGTGGAACATAAGATTAAAGCATCATTTAACCTCAGTTTTTTGGCTGGGGGCAGACTCTGCTTGAAAATATTCGGTATAAGCTCATCCTAGCCAGTGACAGGCCGTCAGCGTAGGAACATTGAGGACTGCTGGACTGTGTCCCTTTCGAGCTGAGAGGGGCGTAATTTTGGCGGTCCCAGGGGGAGGACGGCCGAGGTGACGCTTGCCGTCGAACAGCAACGGATGCGAAAAAATATTCCGAAAAAAAAACTAGATTGGCCAACCCATCCAGTTACATCCTCGCACAAGTATAATTGCGCGCCCCATTTTTAATTTTTGATTTTGGCTTTGTTTAGTTTTTTGTTTTTATTGTTAAATGATTGTCCGCAGAGTTGTTTTTTGAAATACTTTTTTAGAAGATAAGAATCAAGATATTTATGGAGACATTCTGTATGCTTTTCGCAGGTCATGTGATCACTTTATCCCTGTACCACTTATTTTATATTTTATTGGAAGAATGTTTTATGGAAATTTTTGCAATACAAGTTATCGGTTTGTTAATTTCGGAGAAAAATTTCATCTCACTTTCCTGTTCCTCCCTCTCGAAAACAAAAACAACTTTTGATGAAAATTAGTTTTTTGATGACGTTTTTTTTTTTTTTTTATTTTTATTTTTAATTTGTTTTTTTTTTGTTTTCGCAAATATTAATGCGTCTATTTTGTGTTTGTAAGGGTCAGGCAATGCTATATGTTTAATATATTGGAAATTCCCATAGGACAGCTCGTACTAACCCCGATGTATTATGGGGAACTGCTGCTGACTACGGATCATTGAGAAGAAGTGAACCCTGAAAAATCCCACTGTTCCTCTGTTGACAGTGTTGAGGTGAGTCGATATTAAATCTTGATCTAGGCCTTGTCAAAAACATTGTGGGTTTCTCGTTATTACAATAGTTCACTACTTGTGAAAAATAAAACAAAATTTTGGCCGCCCTTTCAAAACACATTAACCATAACCATAGTCCGACATTGTACTGACAGATATTCATTAGTCCCTTCTTAGTGAGCGGTCTGATATATGGGCAGTGGTTAATTAACACTCGGCAGTATTAAACCGCGAAACCCTCTGGATGCGTGATGAGAGAGACGGTATGTCGTGATATCCGACGATTGGGTTGTAGCCAGGGGGCCCGTCCATACTTTACGTCCGGAGTTCTGACTAGCAACTCCTAGGTCGAAATGACCTAAGTAAATCAATCTAATCGAAGGAAACTGTGTGAATGGTGTGGTGTTGTACCAAACACGGTCAATATTAAAATAATCTCCGCGATCGGAGCACGGACATATATCCCTGACGATTTAATATCAGATACAGTGGTGCTGTTCCCAAGTAATATTGTTCATATAATTTCGAATTTTGAAAAAACAAAGGGTAATTATATTCGTTTCCCAAATAAGGGTAGGTGATAGCGCTTATATACAAGCTATCCGATCACTTACTAATTTTGTATGTTATACTGTTTTGACCATTTTGATTCCCCGCACTTGCATTCAGGGATGATCCATTAATTCGTATTGATTCAATACTTGGATCAGGAAAGGAAAGGTGGCAAAACCCTTAAATTTATGTATTTCAAGTATAAAAAAAGCAACCCGACCCACGCCATTTGGAGTGGGTCTAGTTAAAGGTCACACTGCTGGACAGTCCCTCATCTCAAAAATATAATTTGAGTTCCTATTTATTTAGCACAAATGGCTAATTGGTTATCAACCAGCTGATGAAACCACCGTTCCCCCCTTAAACCCTCAGTTGAACAACAAGAAGATCTGTATTTTGAATGATCCCCCCTTCACTCGGTACCCATCTAAAGAGTTGAATCTTCTTCGGCACATAGAAATGTATTGGCCGAAAATCCAAAAAGGTATGACTGCATGTTTGGTGAAGCAAGTTTCAAACTCCCAAATATCTGTATTGTGACCAGATTTAATGGCGAATTTTAGTTAAAAACGTTTTTCATATAGAACAATACACCCCAACACAACCAGGTGTTTTGTTTAATAAAATTTGCCCAATTTTGAGTTCCTTCACCCGCGCGGGGGGGGCATCAGTTGCTGGATTTTAAAGAAGGGGTATTCCGGGCTAAAAAAGGGCAGAAACGCCATTTGCCTTTGTTCTTGAGTAAAGTTTAAGGTAAGCTGCAGAATGGTACAACCCAGTAGAAGAGGGAGACCATATTTTTTCTATCTCTCCTTGCACCATGCGTCGTGGGTCACAGGATTGATAGTCGGAGCGTCAATCGGGGGCTCTGTGATGTGCCAGGGCTGTAAGTGAGGTTCTGTTGTTTCGGGCGGGTAAACAGTGGGGCGGGTTGGCATGTGACGTGAGGTGGAGGAGCGGGCGGCGGGGCCGGGGCTAAGGGCAGGCAATTCGTGGTGGGAACGCGCAAGGTTGGCGGGTGTCTGGAGGTCAACCTCAGCCTCTAGGCGCACAGCAACTCGTCGAGGGCGTGGGGGGGGGAGCTGTCTCAACGAACGAACACCGGCCTCGGTCCTCTTACTGTCTACGTGATTTCGAGAATGCATATACGCGTAGTGCACGGGGTAACTTTGGGAGCTGGGGGGGTACATTTTGGGACAGCGGCGGTAAATTTTGAAGTTTGTCATAGGCTTCCGCTGGTGGATACACTGCAATAGTTTAGGGCTGCAAACACCGGGTTCGTTCTTTATGTGGTCCTCTGTACAGGTGCTGTTAGCACTGACGGCAGTTTACAGAACGCTTTGGGGCTCTACGGGGCACCTGGTGTGACAAGGCAAGTTTGTTCTATTTCGCACTCATATCCTTTTTTTTTCGCGATTTCTCTGTCTTTTTGATGAAACTTTTACTTGTGCCTTCGCGAGCTGCCATCCGTCCCACCCAGATTCAACTTCAGAGTCTGTATAACGATTACTAAATATCTTCCTAAGTGTTAAGTGTAGACGAGTAGATGCTTGTTGTTATAAGAATTTGTGATTGCATTACACCAATAAATTGTAGTTTTTGGCAGCTTTCGACGGGGTAACTTTGGGACATGTTGTCCCGCCAATCTTACCCCATAAGGACTGGCATTTTGACGTCTTTATACATTGGTTTGTTATTTTTTTCAGGATTGTGATTGGACAATAAATGCCTAGAAATCCTACAAAGAGGACCTCGTTGGAACAATGGGTGCGGGCCTGCCATGACAAATACATTATACATGTAAGGTAAAAGTTTAGCAAGAGAGCCTTAATAGTCGATCAGAAACAAAACACTATCGATCCGAACATGCATCTTCCAAATACTGAATACGGCAAAAATACTTTATCATTTTAAAATGCTCAAGAAAAACATAGCACATCCCTCGTATGGGATCGATAGCCACTCGTATTTTCTGAGGAAGAAGTAGGAAGCAGTTTGTTGCGCACATTGTTGCCGTATCGTACTATGGATTTCCTGTTAACAGCTTTGATTTACATTGTGTAGTGAAATCGTATCTTGACAGAATTGGAAAAAATGAAACACGCTTCAAAAAGAACTTACCAGGAAATGATTGGGCAGATTCCTTCTTAAAGCGCCACAAAGCAGTACTAACACAAAGAACTGCGAAAAATATATCTTATTCTAGAGCAGCCACTGACGAACAAGTTGTTAACAGTTTTTTTGACAACTTAATAAAAGAGCTTGATAGCATTCCAAAGGAAAACATTTGGAATTACGATGAAACAAACCTTGTTGATGAGCCTGGTTCTGGTAAAATAATAACTAAACGAGGAACTAAATACCCGGAGAGGATACAGAATTCTTCAAAAGCATGTACTTCTATCATGGTATGTGGTAATGCCGCCGGGGTACTAGCGCCACCTTACGTGAACTACAAAGCTGAGAAAATATGGTCAACTTGGACCGAGAATGGGCCTCCTGATACTCGTTATAATCGAACCAAATCAGGTTGGTTTGATAGCAATTCTTTTGAAGATTGGTTTGTGTCATTGATGCTTCCGATTCTCAAGAAACAGGAAGGACCAAAGGTCATCATTGGTGACAACCTTAGTTCTCACATAAACATAGAAGTTATTAAACAATGTGAGATGAATAACATCAAATTTATTGCGTTGCCGCCCAATGCAACTCATCTTTTACAACCTTTAGATGTTGCGTTCTTCCGCCCCATGAAGGTTGCATGGAGAAAAATATTAAAAGACTGGAAAGAGACGGCAGCTGGAAGTCGTTGTACGTCAGTACCAAAAGATCAGTTCCCTAACCTCTTAAACAGTCTATGGGGTGCTATGATTAAAGGCCCAGACAACCTTATTGCCGGGTTTCGCAAGTCAGGGATATACCCTATAAACAGAGAGCCAGTTCTCAAGAGGTTACCATCAGGAAGTTTGGACGCATCAATTTCTTCTATTGTTGGCGAGAGTTTTCTCGAACAGATTACAATGAAGCGTCAAGAGGCTACTCAAGAGTACAGAGAAAGAAAAAGTTAAATGTACCTCCTGGAAAAAGTATATCCTCAGAAGAATTCCAAGCATCTGCACTACCAATGGATCAACCATCCACTTCAACTGGAGTTCAATCATGCAACAAGAGAGTACGGCCAGATTTGAAGAAACTCGAAAAAAAAACGGAAAAAGAGAGTCGTAGACAGCAGTACTGAGGAAGAGGAAAGACAGGTTTCTGTTCAAGACTCTGAAGACTCGGAGACATTTAGTGAGTTTGAGAATCAAGATGTGACCCCATCCATTCCACTCGAACAAACATTTAGCTGATGTCTTACATCTGGAGTCGGGACTTCGTCCTTGTAAGATACCAATGTGAACTGTATCCAGGAGAATAATAGAGTTCGACGAAGATGGCGATATTCTTATATCCCAATGAAGAGTCAGCTTCAAATTGGAAGTGGCCTGACCCCTGACGAGATCCACAAATTTAAAAGACGAAAATTTTGCAAAAAATTGATAACCAGAACAAATTGGCCGGCGAGAAATTTACAGAGTCAAAGAGCTAGAACTGTACAGTGACCTTCTTTTCTGGGTATTGTATAGCCAACATGTTTGTGACAATGTTACGTTGTAGAACATTTTTTGCTTCTTTTTGTCATACAAAGTTGTTTTGTTTATGACCTCTTAAATATAATACAGATGGGAAAATTGGTACACGCTCATTTTCCCAGTTATTTCTTATGTAAACATTTCTGCTATACGATATTGTGGGGTAACATTAGTACAATGACTTGTTTCCTCTGTTTCTAATGGAGAAAAAGTGCTGTCCCAATGTTTTCCCCAATTCAAAGGGTTAAGATTGGGACAACTTAAATATTTTTTTTATGAAATACCGTAGGTTCTATAGTTTTTATCTTTCAACATTTTGAAAGAGGAATGATGACCGTACATGTTAATGATTTTTTTTAGTTTTTAACTGTAAAAATAAGGACAGGAGCTGTTGGAACATTTGAAAAGTGTCCCAAAGTTACCCCGTCCTACGTACTTTCGTACGACCCTTTAAAAGTTACTGAAGTCAAAAGTGTCCCGCTCAAGTCGAATAATTTCATTCCCGTCTATTGTGTTTTAGGTTCAAAAATTTAATTTAGCTTTGGTGCGCTGGCTAATAAAATAAATATGTGGGTTTTGGAAACCAACTTAGTTTAAAGAGCGTCTTTTTTCAGTAAGCAATATTTCTGGGACAAATTGATATTGTTCTTTTAACCCGATTTAAAAAATAACCTAATACATGAGCTTAAAAAATCTAATTCGGTAAAAAATTTATCGCTTCTGTTTTTTA
>NW_025787937.1:0-12576 GCF_021130785.1 Homalodisca vitripennis
AAGTTTACTAAAACTTCTTTTCATTCGAAAGCCACTGAAACCGGAATTGTCAAGAAGATCCGTAAGGCAGTCCATTATTGTTTGGATATACATGCTCCATTATGTTCATCACACAAAATATTTCCAGAAGATCAATCGAATTGGCTGTTTGGATATTTGGGAACTAAATCCAAACCATGGTATTTGAAACGTTTCCACTTCAGGGCCCATTCGTCTTTGTCCAAGTCTTCTCTTTATATTTGGAGGCTAATTCAATTGCTTTAGCCTTTAGTCATCCCCACTCTATTGTTCCAAAGCTAGCTCCGTTGAGAAAACCAAACAAATGATTTATGTTTTGAATAGAGTTGAATCTTTCTCTCTCTGAGTTTCACAAAGAAGGCGATCGATACGATTTCTAAATACTTGTCTGTTGAAATTTCTTCTCTTCTGAGAAATCAGGTGCTTCATCTTCGGCATTCTCATACAACATGCGCTTTTTTCTTCTCTTTCGAACTACTTTGAAATGAGGATCAGGCCAGAGATTTGTTGTCCCCTTTCTTTGGCTTCTTTCATTGCAGCGTTTGAATAGTTTTTGCCCTTTCCGAGTCTAGTTCATAGATCAATCGACTGATGTGTTTGGCCGATCTATGTATGGTGATATTCTTCACTTGTAGGAAGCGTTGTTCACACTGTCATGCTGTCACATTGAGCTTTGTACCAAAAACAGGAGAGAACTATAAACTACAACTGCTTGACATTTTTCAAAAGATTAGCTTTCTTCAGTTTTTGTTTCATCTGAGTGAGTTAGGCTGGTTCTGAGGTCATTTAAAGCATTTATAATTTTACCTAGAGTGCTTGTATAATACTTGGACAGCTTCCCCTCTTTATCTTCCATCTGGAGTTACTTTTGTAGTTTTAGAGATAGAGGGACATGTTTTAAATAAAACCTCCCATCTATTGTGGTCCTAGGAATCAAAAAAATAGTAACAAGCATTTAAGAGTTTCCCAAAAGTATGACTGTACCCTCCCCTGACATACTAGCAGCAGTTTGCACCGTACTAAATTTTAAGGAATGAGCCGCGCAAGGCACAAAATAAGCCAGGTTTGTTTTTCCGCAAGAATCCTAGATTGGAGACGCCTTTAGTAGTTTGCCAGCCATATTCGAACCATTGTCATAGCACTGGCCCCGGCAGTTCCTTCAAATCTAAGCCATCTTTTTTTTGATTTTCCTCTGAAATTTCTTGCGAAAGACCCAATCCATGTTTTTTCACCAACTTTTACTAAATCAATAAAACTCTGTCGGCACTACCGGTCCGGACCCTGTTCGTGCTTTTTCACATAACGAAAGACTTGAGACCTTTGCTCCAAAAGACTTTACAGTCGGGAGTACAGTCAAACATTAATTTGAAAAGTATTTTGAAGCCTTGGATTGTCCATAACAAAATAATGTTTTCTCTGACTTTTCCTGGCAAAAATGTCTAAAAATTCATCTCTGGATGAGGCGCGAAAAAGTAACTGACTATTGGCCCCTTTTTTATGGCGAAGAATGGTGCTCTTTCAGAAAAAGGTGCATGGTAATGAGATACCTAGTTCAATAGTGTTACAAAAACCTACCGCATCTAGGGTCACTGAAATCCAGGTTTTTTCATTGGAGCCTCGTAAATGGCTGCCATCTTTTGGGCTAGGTGTATGATTTTTCATCAACGAGAAGCATACAAAAACACCCTTCCAGTGTGCCTCATCAAGTGCAATCATGTCTTGTAGTTCTAATTGTCAATTGCCAGCAAGAACGTTTACTTAAACTAGATTCTTAAATTTTATTCCCCAAGCAACAAAAGCACTGTTTGTGATTTAAGGAGTTCTTCTATTGCTCAGGAATCCGATTCACCGTCAATTTTCTTCCACTGACGTGAACCCTTCATCTTTGGCTAAAGCAGACATAATCTTATGGTGGGATGTTGATGTTCAGTGTGCGAAAAAAGTATTGGCATGGGATACAATACAAGGAATTGGTTTGATTTGCTATAGACTAGCCATGTTCGATGTACTTTTTACAGCCATTAGGCATAATGTTTTTGTAAACCACTCTTTAGTCATACTGTCTCCCATCTCTTAAAAGTATTGTTAAGATCAGGTTCTATTTTCCCTTCATTCAATAATCTCGATACGAGAAAAACATTCTGTCTGCAATCCCCGAAATGGTATTAGGCCACGTCCCCGGAATCTTTTAGATCAATAGATTTAGTAGACCCTCACATGGGTTGGATCAGTTGTCAAACTCCGTAGGGACGTACCATTTATTATACTTTTTGCTCCCGGTTGAAAACATCTCGATCTCTTCAAACCCTCGGACGTCATCCTGGGTGACCGTTGGGTACACACTGGGAAGTTCTTCCAGCTGAAGAATTTTCGCGTACCAAGATTAGCATTAGTTGAAAAACACGTCTTGGACTGCATCAGCTGATTGACCCTCCAATCTTTCTAAGAGTCGCGGCGTACTTGTTACTACAGCTGATTTCATCTGAAAAAATTAAAAATTCGAGTTACCTTCATTCGATAAAATAATATTATTGGTATATTTGTCCAATTTGTGGTAGAACTTAGCTGTTTAAATTGTGGCCGTATTTATTCTAAAAAAGCATAGTTTAGACCGCTAAATTAAAAAACAATACTGCCGACACAAGCATCTCCTACTATACTTATTGTTTTTTAAATAAATTAATAGACGTTTCTTAGTTTCTTGGTTTAAAGCGAAATGTCCGTCTTCAAGTGTGACGAATGACATAGATTTGCTGCTTGTTAGGCGTTTCCTAAGAAATAGGCTTAAGAAGAAGAAAGCTTAAACTCCTGGTGTTCACAATGTATTATAATTTTTTTAAACACAGATTTCATATCAATAGTACGCTGCTACAGTTACAGAAAAAGTTAATTATGATATATTTTTAAGGTTTCAATAAGTTAATCAATTAATCTGTATTAGTTAATAAATACACAAGTAACAAAGAGTACTGGGTATATCTATCTTACCTACCTTTACTGCTTTGTTTCATTTAGCCATGATGGATAAGAAGAGACGAGGATTGAATGTGCTTCTTTTTTTCTCTCTTTAGCTCTTTTTGCGATTTTCCGCACCAGACAGTTTTTTCGACATGAACTAATATTCACAAACACAGAAAATAATATTGCCTAGTAACACTCAAAGAAACAGCTCCGCAACCACTTTACGTTGAACCGAACCACTGATGATGTATATAATGAAGTAGAAAGTATGACACTATTGTCAACAAAAGTAGTGCACAACTGCACAACCATACGCAGTTAGTCCTGTGTAGTCAAGGTCAGGCCAGCGTGAAGCATCGATGTGTTGAGTGTTTGTGAGCAATGTGGCATGGTGGTGGTGCGGTGGAGAGGGATGGGGAGCTGCGGGTGGGAGCCGGGAGGGGAAGGAAGTTGTCTGGACGCCGCGCCCGTCCTAGTGAGTCATTCCACAGATAACACAGTGTGCCCATACTCGTCTCGTTCTGTACAAGTTCATGCAAGACCGTTAACATGATTTCGTAAATAGTCAGATAGCATTCATCATTTCACTTTGCATTTTTCTTAGACTTAAATCAAATAAAAATAATAAATATAATGATTTTCTTTTGCAACACACCTCGCATTTAAAAAATATTTCAACAATGTTTTATTAGAAAAATCTGTGGCCGTGTTGGCGCCCGGCGCGCCCAACAACTTGCGCCCGGGGCACATGCCCCGCGTGCCCCCCCCTAGTTACGTCCGCTGGCTGTTGATGAGTGGAATCTCCTGACTGTGTGGGGCAAACATCAATGAAACCTACCGCCTTCAGTTCGGTAGTTTTCTTTGTCCTTGTTGTCTCGTACGAGTTTAGAAATACAAGATGAAAACACATAAACTGAGTAATTGGTAGCCTACAGTACGAATCATTGACAGCGAATTGTATAAAGCGATTGGGCCGGTTGAGGTTTTTTTACGGCCCTTTTGCCCCACCCTCCCCCCCCACCCCCCCGTAGTCGCTGCAATTTTGAATAATTAACTTAATAATCTTACCCATACACCCCTTTCATTTTTATTATAAACACCGTTAATCAGAATATAATACTCGTAGAAATTTAAGTAATGAATAAAATTAGACCAAGAGTTATATACGACATCATCCAGTCTTCTTGGTCTACGTATCTAACATGGTTTTGAGAATGAGATTATATAATTTTAATATTACAGCTGAATCCAAAGTAACAGAGCTATTTTCGTAATATAATCGCTATTTCCTGTAACATTAGTGAGTGTAAATTTGTCAGTGCATGATTATTCATCAGCAGCGCAACAGGAAGGGGCATTGCCGTTCATTCGAGGTCTACTATGGTGACGACAGGGGAGTTTATAATCGTAGAAAGAAGGAAACTCGCACTTCGGCTCGCTGGGGGCTACGCCCCCAGGCCCCCCAAAAGTAAAACGCTCCTCCTTTGCAAATTCGGGGATAAGCGGAATTCGGTGACTGGTTAAGTCCGGACATTAAGTAAATGACAAGGGATTTAAAAAAATTGACCTTTTCATTGAGATTTTTTTCCGTGATTCGTAAAAACTTTTGACTTTGAGGGCATTTTGCGGTTTTTAAACCGTTAGAGATACGGACAAAAAGTGACTGTTTGGACCTTCTTTGTGTTTGGAAATTTAATTTGTCTTTCGATTGTGGCCCTCAGATCTGATCTACGAACCCTATGGTTTTAGCCAGAAATGAGCTCGGGAGAAAAGTTCTGCACGGTCTGTCAGGCTATCGTTTGAATTGTTTAGGTATAAACATAATAAAAACCGACCTCAAGGCAGTTACTTTTTAAGTCGAAACTAGGGGGTTTAATATCACCAGGAGACTATCTAGTCATGGCGGAGAAATTCCCTGGGTGGGTGATTAATGTTAAGGAGGTTACAGAACAAGGAGGGGGTTTAATTTCGTCCAGGATATTGTCCTGGGTCATATGAACAAATTCCCAGGGGGGGTTTAACGTTACCGGGGATAAGTCACTCCAGGGGGTTAATCTGGTCATACCAGGATCTTCCCAGGGGGGGGGGGGGTAGTTGGGGGTAAGAGATTTGGTGACTGGTAAAATTCGGGACAATGAGGTCATGGCAGGAAAATTCCCTGGGGGGGTTTTTTAAAGTTACCAGGGGCGGTTAACACATCAGGGGGTTGATATTGTACAGGAGGTTATCAGGTCTCCATACCCAGGTAAATCCCCGGGGGGGGGTTAATATTACCGGGGGGTTTAATGACACACTTGGGCCTTTTTTTAGAGGGTAGTATTGTGTCTGTGAACATAACAAATATTCCTCTGTCCCTATTCTACTATTGACGGTCTTAGCTAACGCTACAGCCAAACTCCCCAGAGAGTCACTGAACCATTTCTGTAGATCCACGTGATTTTCCTAAATCCCGTTTAAAATTTGTTTTGAGTTACGACCAACCGTTTTAGACCGCTATCAAGCCCGGAATGTAAATTTTTAGTGCGAGAAATGGTCCAATATTTTCACTTAATCGCGTTTTGCGGTTCAAACTAAGGGGAAATATAGTAAAAAGTCACTGGACCTTTTTTGTAGGTTCATCTTATTTCCTAAATAAAACGTTAGTCTTATTTTGACCTCCGACCAATGGTTTCGCCCGCTATCGGACCCCAAAAAACAAAAGTTTCGCGTAAAAGTTACAACAAAATTGTACATAATCACGTTTTTTCGGCCCCGCAAAACCAATCGAGATAGGGCAAAAGATTACTGGGCCTTTTCTGTAGACTCGCGCAATTTGCTAATTTGATGAGGATCAATCAGATTTCGAGCTATGACGACCAACGGTTCGGCCGCTATCGGGCTTGAAACATTATTTTTTATCGAAATAAAATCCTCTGGAATTTTCAAATGTTCGAGCGTTTTGTCGCTTAACCATGGAAGATAGAGCAAAACAGTCATTAAGACCTTTTTTTGTAGTTCACTTCATTCCCTGGACTTATGAATTTTCCGTCAGAATCAGAGCTAGCTTCCAACGGTTCGCCCAGCTATTGACGGGCTTGTACAAGAAAATGCCTGCAGGGGTGAAGAAATGCTGCGCGATTTTTTGGGAAAAAAAAAAAAAAATTTTTTTTGAAGGGGTTGAGAAATGAAAAATTCTCACTTTTCGGGATTTCTTCCTGGGTGGTTACACGTGGAAAGCTATCTGTGTACCAAATTTCAAGTCTCTAACTCATCTGGGAAGTAGGTTAGAAATTAGTATACGTGAGATGAGTCAGTCAGTCAGTTACACATGCGGTTGTATATATATTTGACTTGTTTTTGTTTTATTAACGCAACCAACCCAATCCTGAGGTCTATAGGATTTATTTCGAAAATGTGGTCCCTAAACTTTAACCACTTACGAAGCTCAGGGCCAGACAGTTATTTACCTCTAATACATAATAGGTACTGTATAAACCAAGGAAGAAGTAAATCTACCCCACCCTATCACCACATAATATTTTTTAAGTTAATAGATGTGGAATTCCTCACAAACTTTTATACTCACTTTTAGTTTTCGAATACCCCTATACATTAAATATATTTACTTTTGTATTTGGCTAAGACAAACTCATATTCACAGAAGCCTTCTCCAGAGTATTGTAATATAAGGATGTTAGAAACCAAATTGTGAAAGTTTAATTTGATTATAAAACATTCATTAATAATAAACAGAGTTTTCCTATTCTAATTATTATTTCAATTATGCATGAGAGCAAATATTCTTAAAACGGTAATTCGTATCAAAATAAAAAAGTTGTACAGTATGTTTTCATACGGATACAACCTTTTGTATAACAAATTCAAACAGATTATATTTTATGTCATTTTTTGTCTACAAAAATGAGCTATGTCTCAAGAAGTATAAACAGTAATCAGTAAAATTCAAGGGGAGTGAAAAGTATAATTAACCACCCTATGATTTTAAAAGGTTCCAGAAAAATACTTTGAAAACAATAAAGTTTGTTTGTTGCTTCCCGGAAATAGAAACTTATGGTGTCCCAGATTAAATCAATCCTTTATTCCAAAAAACCAAGTTTTGTGAAAACGTATTTTTGCTGACCGGTAGTAATAGTTACAGAACCCGGATAAGAAGATGCCTACAGGATCGCAAATTTTTCAAATTCCAACAACGGAAATTTTGCTTCTGTTCTCTGGCCCTCTGCACTTCCCCAATAACAAACACCGTCGTATGTCTGTAAAGTTTCCCACTCGTTCAATACTGTGCTTGATTACAACTCGTAATATTAAATACATCGCAATGCATTGAAGTAAATCTAGATTTCGCGGTATTAGAAAAATTTTAAGTACTTTCCTTTTTGCAATAATTAGCACGGACTGACTATGCGTTTACTCGTAGAGCGTTCTAATTTTTGACATCTGTAATCATCTATCTCGGAGTGACAAAACTGCCCTCACAAAACTATCACTTTGTGGTAAACAACAAGTAAGATGTTATTTTTAGATTGTTGATCTTGGAACTGTGTGGGAGGGTATGCATGCGTTGCTGTGAGGTGTACATGTGGTGGAGGGGGGAAACGAGAGGGGAGGAGAGGTTTTGACAGCTGGTATGTTCTCCGCTCCGTTCTTTACACGTCCAGTAGTCAGGCAGTCAGTGAATCAGTGGATGGTCGCATAGAACAGCTGATCAACAACTGGCGCTCCTGCAATCTCTTCTCAGGTTGGTCATTTAAATCGCACTTAGCCTAATATGGTTAGCGGCTACTAAAACAAGGTTATAACGCAATTTTGCCCTAACACAACCGAAATTTAGATGAGCACAAACAATATTCTTACGAGTTCATCAAGGAATTAAGGCCATTTGATCTTACTTAGTTTATATTGTATTGAACAAATAAAAGATATAATAGAAAATAAATTAAATAAAAGAATAAAAAAATACAAAAATATTATAAAAATATAAAAAAAATAAAAATAATTAAAAATAAACAAATAATAAATAAAAGAATATATAAATATAAATTAAAAATATCCAAAATAAAATAAAAAATATAATAATTTAAAAAGAAAGGGAGTATTTGTTAACATTAGTTGTTCTCGCACTTCTAAATCTAAAGAAATAAAACTAAGATAAACTTTTGTAAGAAGACACATAATAAATAATTAATTCTAGTTTATCGACCAATAGAACCCCACTAGATTAACGACTAATCTACAGAATAGTGTGAATGAAATATAGAATTAATACTTTTCCAAAATTCTGTTTACCACGTTAAAATGTATAAATCTGTTTTCCATACTGTAAAAAAACTGTCTAGGAATGTAATTTTTGTTGTTTTAATGTAAAACGTAACATACTAATATAAATAAAGACAATATTAAATTAATTTTTCATTCAATGCCATGTCACTTTATAAGGAATTTAAAAGTTAACAGCACTTAACTTTGAAGTATTTAATTTTCTTTATTTATGACACTCGGATAAATAAATACTTCAATCCATTGTTTCAGATACATCAAATACAAGAAAGTAACTCAATAGGCACATAATTATCAAAATAATGTTGTTGTATGTCCTTCTGAATGGTGCAATTTAGAAAGTTTTTATTCCATAAAAAATTTTAAAACAGTGGTTTGACATTTGATTACATTATAATGTCTTTAGGTTAAGTTTAGAATAGAAAGAAAAATCAACCGACAGTCCGACTTAAGAAACCATAATTGCACAGATGATGGAAGACATGCAAGAAATGTTTACCTACTGTGTGATAGAACAATTATTCCTAAAATTTATATACAAAATTTACCATAAAATGGTAGTTTAAAATCTTAGTAATTAAAAGTTTTATGAACAATAATAAGTTTTTTAATAAAAATTATATCAGTAAAAACAGTTGCTAATGCTTAAATTGCGTTTATCGAAACAAGTTTGTATATACATCCTAGAGTATTATCTAAATATCACCTTTTACTTAATCGGCCAACAGTAGGGTCTCATAGATCGTAAATGTTAAATAATGTTACACGAGGCATTCAAATTCTGGAGTAGTACCTGTCACTATTACACATTTTCCCAATCAAATATAATGTGCTGCCCACAGCACGATGGACAAACTAATTGTCCATTAGTACAAAAAAATACCTCTACAAAAAACTATATTTTCTTATTCTAGTGAGTGTAAGTTTACTTATTTTGGTAGGGTATATTCATTCACAAATTGCTATTTAAAACAGGGTTGTGGAAAAATAAAAGTGTGATTATGTTCCTTTGTTACTTCTTGTGTGTGCTGATCCTGTAATTTTTGTAAGTATTAATCAGGGAAGGCAGTAACATAGTAATTACATTACTAGACACATTTATTGTAATGTAAAGGGGATTTCAAATTGTTTGGATAGACGAATTGTTATTCATACCTCATATGTTTGTTTACTACTCAGTGAATATTGGATGGAGCGCAATCATGAATAACACTCTTTGTTGTTGATACATTTCTGTGCATATTTTTTGTGGCTTGAAATACCACATTCCAATAGACTATAAACATCCTAATTATCCCATAGAACATACTAGGGTGTTGAACAGAGAAAATTTATAGAAACAAGTCTTTTGATATTGTTTTCCATTGAACCATGAGCTTAATCTATAAATTAATTAGGAAATTGTTGTTATATTCTTTCTTTGAAAAAGTTGAATCTTTACTCAACTAAATGCTAAACAGAGACATGGTAAGGGGACCAATTCAAATAGGTACTCAATAATAACCATCACCAGAATCAAAGTTACATTATTACAATCATTATATCAGAAAACTACATATACGTAATATTTTTCTAAAATCTAAGGAGATGTTTAACACATAAATCCTTACTTGTAAAGATTATTTAAAAACTGCAATAATTGTTTCTTAGCTCAGTCCTGCAAGATGTGAAATATAAAGTTCTGAAAGGTAACATTAAACTTGTTTTAAAGATGAGAATATGTAGTAGAGCAGTTTTAGTGAAAATTGAGAAATGTATAAAACACTAACAATTTCTTTCTCATGTTTGTCTTATATTTGTATTGACAACATGTTAAAATAGTAACATTCTAACCAGCTTCTTGGTTATGGGAATAATAACTTAATTTAAAAGACAAACACTGCAATAATTATTGAATTTCAATTTTTGTTCAGGTAACCCATCATCAGACCCCACAATAAAGAAATAAAAGTGGTTAAAAGTAATAATACAAACAATTTACTTAAAATTAAAACACATGTCGATTAAAAATACAAGGAATGAAATTTTAAAGACCAGGAAGTGTGTCTACTATGTATGTAAAAATTCACATTTAAATTATATTAAAGGCAGTAACGGTGAATTTTGAAACAGCCCATGGTTTTTATTTACGTAATAATATTTGTTCTGTATATAAATCGTTTCGTAAGCATCCAGGAAATTCTTTTATTTTGGATTTCTTTAATAAATTTTAATTGAGAAAAGCAGTGTACCAGTATAAAGTACATGTTTGCCATGGCCGATCTTACTTCTTGTTGATATTTCGGACATGCTTTAAAAAATTCAAATAAAAATAATAATAAAATTCAATAATTATAAGAGTGTTTTTATTTTTAAATTAAGTAACATGTTTAATGTTTATTTGTGAATAACAAATACATGTGAGCTGTGAATTAACGAACCCTTTTTTTCATTAATCAGTAATTTAAATTAAAGCCAGTTTAATTGCTTTTTCTACCATAATTTTTAAAACTAACCATTGATATTTATTTGATTGAGACAACTGTAAATTTACCTTCAACATGTAAAAAATACTTATTTTGTCAACCTTTGATAAATAAATAATATGATGTTATGCACAGTTTAATTTTGTTTAAATTTATTTTGAGATTATTTAATATTTTGAAAGTAACGTAATTCATTTTTTTCCAGTTCACTACCTAATGTTCAATGGACATTGCTCTTCACACTTAAACTCTTTGTTTGACACTGAGAACTGAAAACTAAATGACAATAATAATTATGATTCCAGTTGCATATATATCCTAAGAACTAAGGGTATTTTAATATTTGGATTGCAATGGTAGATTTTCAATTCAGTAATTCTAATGCAAAATATTTGGTAGTTATCAGCAGGACGGTTTTGTGGTGTTGGGAAGATGCCTCACTGAGAGCAGAAGTGGGGAATGAGCTAAAGGCTAGCCGGAGAGAAGTTGGCACAAGAATACCAACCAGAATGTCGCAAATTGTTTTTTAGTACCACTCAGGACACCACAGGTAATATTGTTTGAAACTTGTGGGAGAAAATTATTTTCCTTTCAAAATTAAAATGCTAATTTTTTTTAAAAGAGGAATAATTTTGAATGCACTTTAGCAAAACTAGGTATTAGTAAGTGAAAAACTTGCTAATGTGTACACCACAAAATTACAGTTACATATTTTTACTAATAAAAGGACACTGTTTTGGTTGTGTTATACAGTACCAAGTAAACAAATTTGCGTGTTTATACAGACATATTCTTCAAGCAAGTTGATATCATATACTGTGGATTATTTTATTATTATTAAATTATTTACATTTTTTCAAATCATAATAACACATTGTTTTTTGCATTCAATCCATAGTGTATTCTAATTATTACAAGAAAAAAACTGCTGCTTGATAAACAAACAATAAACTAAAGAAATAAATATGTTAACTGAAACTGCAACTTTTTTCTCTTTCCCTTGCTAATCTTAATACCCTATTTTCATAAATAAAGTACCTAGTTATTTAGTCTATTCTTTAGTTTTTTTATTCTGTAGTAAAAAGTAAAATATTTTTTGCTATAAAAATAGCATAACAACTATATAACAAAATTAGTCCTGTATATTTTAAATGGATTTAAGTCCCATTAATATAAACCACTGTTTTACAGGCAACCACAATGACCGAGTAATCTTTGTTTTAAACCTAAAACCCTGGAAATCTTAAATTAACAAAAACATTGTATACATCAAGGTTTTTGTGAGACCTTTTCCCAAAGCAGTGCCTTTAGACCCCAAAAAAATAAAAAAAAAAACAAAAAAACAAAACTATATAACACAATGCTTTTTTTATTGTAACTGCACCTGACTAGTAGCTTTGATATGTATAATTGTAAACATGAACAACTTGAAATCAACTTTCTTATTTAATTATTGCACATAAAATCAATATAAAAACACATACTAGATAAAATCTGAAACAAGAAAAGTTTGCATGTTGTGTAGGATCTATTTATCAGAAAGTAGATACATAAACAGAATAACAGATCAGCTCATGTTCATTGTTTGGCTCCAATGCTCTATGAGTCATCTGTTGTATTACGGGTGCAGCTTTGTAGTGTAGGGTGTTCAGTTGAAATTTGCAATAACTGGAACACAGTACAAATTGTATTTTTATATTTGTTTATATTAAATTTTTATTATATTACAAAACAATATAACATGTCAATTGTTAATTTTTACTGGGGAATATGAACTGAGGCCATTTCTAAAGCAAATACACACTTATAGTTTATTATTCTATCATTTAGTGGCTGGCACACATTGGGACTTATC
>NW_025787938.1:0-2141 GCF_021130785.1 Homalodisca vitripennis
ATAGTCGAGTAAATTTTTTCACTTTTTTAAAAATATCAGTTAGCATTTCCCCGGGGAGAGGGAATTGTACAATAAAAGGGGCCCCAGGGGTTTTGTAAATGGGGTTTCAGAGGGGGTACCGCGTAATTGGCTTCTCACTGATGAAAATCCGGTCAATTATCGACCTGAAAAAATTTGGGACATAATGCCAAAATTCCCCCTGCTAAAAATATTCTGTAGATCTCTCTGCAGAAATTTCCAAAGGGACTAATGGTTTTCAGAGCGGGGGGGTTAACCCTTTAAAGGCTTCTCCCCTGATGAAACTCCCAGCAATTTCGACCTGAAAAATTGGGGAGCATAAAAAGCGAATCCCACCTCTGCTTTCAATTTTTCTGTAGATCTCTCTGCAGAAATTTCCAGGTACTAATGGTTACAGAGCGGGGGTTTCCGCGGGAATGGTATAATACAATTGAAAAATCCTTTAATATTAAATCCGCCTTCTTCATGTTTTTTATCAGTTTTTTAAAAAATAAAAGACTGAATAGTGTTTTATAATA
Source organism: Homalodisca vitripennis (assembly GCF_021130785.1). Classification (NCBI taxonomy): domain Eukaryota; kingdom Metazoa; phylum Arthropoda; class Insecta; order Hemiptera; family Cicadellidae; genus Homalodisca; species Homalodisca vitripennis. Next base: position 537 of record NW_025787938.1, read on the forward strand.
CAAAAATTGAATGATCGCTTTAATACTGTAAATCCTGCACTTTTTTTATGTTATTATGCATTATTTAAAATATAAAAGAGGAATGGGTTTTTATTTTACAAATTGAATAGATCGCTTTAAAGTAAATGCCGCACTTCTTCATTATTACAAATTTTTTAAAAAATAAAAACTGAATTGTTTCTAATCAAATTTTAATTAAAACGTTTAATACTGTAAATCCTCACTTCTTCATTATATGCATTTTTAAAAAATTTAAAAACTGAAAGGTTTCATAATACAAAATTTAATAATCGCTTTAATCTTAAAAAGCCCGACTTCTTTTGTTTTTTGCAGATTTAAAATTTAAAAAGCGAATAGTGTTTCATAATTTAAAAATTTAAACCTCACCCGAAAATCAATTTAAAATATAAAAACGAAAATTTTTTCTAATACAAATTGTGACGCTTTTAAAACCTTTAAAGCCTGCACTTCTTCAGTTATTATGCTTATTTTTAAAAATAAAAGAGCTGAATATGTTTATAAACAAATGAATAGATCGCTTTAATACGTAAATGCCTGCACTTTTTCAGTTATTATCTAATTAAAAAATTAAAAAGCTGAATATTTTTTATAATACAAAAAACTCAACCCAAATCCCAAAGTCCAAATAATAAAAAACAAAGCCGGGACAAACAAAATTCCCCGGTGACCCCCTTAATCTGTAAATGCCGCAATTTTTCATTTTTATTTGCAGTATTTTAAAATAAAAAAGCTGAAATTTTTTCATAATACAAAATTTACTAACCGAAACCAACTTCCAGTTTAAAAAACCCTATGGTAAAAAACAAAATTTTTTCTGGGCTTTTTATCTTAAATCCCACTTCTTCAGTTTTTAGCATATTAAAATATAAAAGAGGAATATTTTCAAAAAACAAAAAAATTTACCTAAACCAAAAACCAAATGAACCAAATAATAAAAACGATTTTCAAAAACAAATTTGGTGAATCTTTAAAATGAAAAGCCTGCACTTCTTCATGTTTTTTACAGTTTTTAAAATATAAAAGCTGTAGTGTTTTATAAAACAAATTTACTCAAACCCAAAAAACTGTCCAATTAAAACCCAAAATTGAAAAAATTTCCTTATCTTTTAAAACGTAAATGCCTGCACTTCTTTATGTTATTATGCAGTATTTAAAAATAAAAAGCCTAATTGTTTTCATAAACAAATTTTTCTCAACCGAAATCCAACTTACCCAAATAAAAACCATATGCCTGGACAAAAAAATATTTTCGGTGGACCTTTAATACTGTAAATGCCTCACTTTTCATTTATTATGCATATTTAAAAATAAAAAAGAAAGGGCTTAAAAAAATTTTGGGAAAAAAAATAATAAAACCCCAAATTGAACTATTTTTGGGTTTAATACTGTAAATGCCGCACTTCTTCATGTATTATCAGTATTTAAAATATAAAAAGCTGAATATGTTTATAATACAAAATTTTCCAACCGAAATCCAACTTACCAAGTAATAAAACCATATGCCTGGGGCAAACAATTTCTCGTGGGCTCTTTAATACTGTAAATGCCCCACTTCTCAGTTATATCATATTTAAAAATAAAAGA
>NW_025787939.1:0-12009 GCF_021130785.1 Homalodisca vitripennis
AAACCTGTTGCACATTTAAAGACCAAAAATACTGACATTGGATTTAGGATCGTGCAGGATACAAATATAGGCAATAACTGGCATATATATATATATATATATATATATATATATATATATATATATATAGTTTCCTATAACTGTACCACTCAAACCTCACATATTTCATTGTTCTGAAATATTGGCTTGCTAAAACCTTCACTAGAATTAGTGGATTGGCGTTTTTTACTTTTGTAAGGTTTACTAACAATAAATTGCACATATCATGGCAGTTAAACACAGGGTGTATATTATGTCTGGAAACACCCAAATATATCCTTTAATAATTTAAATATAAATTTGAAACCTCTTACAATCGTGATAGAGATTGGGCATCTACTTTTTGGAACAATGTTTTGTTATGTCACACCAACGGGGGACGTCCTGCCGAGGGTATCGTGAATATTCTTAATGGAAGCCTATACCTTGTGATACATAATTTTAAAGGTAATAGCTTACTGAATTGAATGCCACAAACCGCATCTCAAAGGAATTATTCTATCAGAAAATAGAGCATTTTTAGTATTGAAAATTTACTGATGTTCAACAATGTAATTTTAACATGGTTCTTGCCACAAAATGTGTTACACTAATTTTTTAGCATTTTTTTAAATGTTCAATTAAAATAAAATAAACAATTTATTTTTAAGCTGGTTTCATTAGTACAAATTTACCAGTTTTTATTACAATGAATAAAACTTATGAGTCACTTTCTCTGATTACTTATGAATCTGTACTTGGTGTTTTCCAGTCAGCAGGAAGGTTTAAAGAGACAAAGGTCACTAGCCTATGAGAAACATTATTGTGTTATTAATCATCTGTAATCAATCAATTGTTGGACCCTTTTTCATCAATGGAAATTTAAATGCCGAACTTTACTACAATATGCTCCAAAATGAAATAATCCCAGCTATTCAAATTGCATCAGAAGAATACTTTGATAATGTATGGTTTCAGCAGGATGGTGCTCCACCCCATTATGGGAGACAGGTAAGAGAGTATTTGGATTTAAGGTTTCCTCATAAATGGATTGGCCGAAGAGGAGAAATCGAATGGCCTCCAAGATCTCCGGATTTGTCACCAATCGATTATTTCCTATGGGGTCATTTAAAATCCAATGTTTATAGAAGAAAGCCTCATAATTTGGAAGACCTAAGAAACAGGATTATAGAGGAGATTGCTTTGATAACTGAAGAAATGTTAGGCAACTCTGTCGAATCATTTTACACAAGATTGGCTCATTGTCAAACCGTAGAAGGAACACAGTTCGAACAATTGCTTTGACACCAAATGCAGGTAAAACGTTTGTTGTAAGACTTTTCTAACAGCATACATTATTTTTTATTTGTAATAAGAAATCAATAACATAAGTATTTCCATAATTGTACTGTAATAAAAACTGGCAAATTTGTGCTAATAGAACCAGCTTAAAATGAAATTTTTGTTTTATTTAATTGAACATTTAAAAAAATGCTAAAAAATTAGTGTAACACATTTTGTGGCAAGAACCATGTTAAAATTACATTGTTGAACATCAGTAAATTTTCAATACTAAAAATGCTCTATTTTCTGATAGAATAATTCCTTTGAGATGCGGTTTGTGGCATTCAATTCAGTAAGCTATTACCTTTAAAATTATGTATCACAAGGTATAGGCTTCCATTAAGAATATTCACGATACCCTCGGCAGGACGTCCCCCGTTGGTGTGACATAACAAAACATTGTTCCAAAAAGTAGATGCCCAATCTCTATCACGATTGTAAGAGGTTTCAAATTTATATTTAAATTATTAAAGGATATATTTGGGTGTTTCCAGACATAATATACACCCTGTATAGTTGATATAGTAAACAATAGTTGATTTAGCGCGTAACGAGTTTTGACAGTCTATCTCGTAAACGTGTTTAAACCCACAAAGGAGAGTCTGAGTGTAAGTGAAGTATCACACATGGTACGGTGCACACATTACAACATGTCGTTGCTGGAATATGTTTACCTGCAGCTAAAGGCGACACTACTAGCTCCACACCTGTTTGCTCTTCAAACATTCTGTCTTCAACATTTATGTAACGCATTTATGATATCAATCAACACAGGTATTCTCAACATAACCTGGAAATTTGTTAAGCTTGACTGTTTATTCTACGTTATTGTATTAGTGAATCAAAATATATTCGTCTTGATCAAAGTGGAAGTTTGATTTAAAGCAATTTTTTATTGAAATCAATCATCCTCCAGGTTTATCTATTGAATCTTAAAACAATATTTGACAACATATTGTTAATTATCCATTGTCTTGGTTTCTAAAATTTATCTTGTTTGAAACAATTGGAAAAAATAATAGCAAGTTAAATTTGTGAAATCGTATTGGAAAAATACCATTCTTACAACTGTTTATTTTTATTATAAGTACGCTGTTCTTTATTTAGCTTCTTATTGTACCATACATTGCTACATCCTGGGAAGGACACTTTACAATGTTCGCCATTACTATTGTATCCTTACATTGACCGTGCCCACTCTAACTGGATCAATCTCACGAGGGATTCCTAAGGTATTGAACCGTTACAAGGTACCAACTGTGATTTTGGATTTTTTAAATCTTTTACAATGATGGAAGATAAATATGAACATTCAAACTTATGAACATGTTATATAAATTACAAACCTATAACTTCTCACTTCCTGAAGTAACTTTCAAACTGTCTAGATGTCTATGTTGATCTAGACATATAAGGTTAAAAACCATATTATGACGTCATTTTTATTGCTTTATTTTGTGATCTTGTTAGCAGCAATGTGTGTTTATTCATGAATCTAAAATGTTATGAAGTGCGTTTTCATTGCGCGTTGTAGTCCATTCCATATGCTCGTGGGTTACCTCTGAGTTTAAATATTTTAGTTTAAAATTCAAAGATTTTAAAAACGGTTTTCAACAATACAGATGGTCAGTATAACTTTTACACTTATATCATGTGTTTTCTCTAGCACGGTTGTTTTGGGTGCTTACCTTTTACGATTCTAATATTTGCTCTTTATTCTTTTACCCGTGTGTTCTCGTATAGAAGCTTATAATTTTTGATGAGATGTCAAGTTTTTCACAAAAATTTACCAATTATTTATATAGAATCAAGAAAATAGTTGAATGCTATTTGTAAATCTTTGGAGTACTGATAGTTTGTTAAAAAGAATATAAATTTATATTTTCTGGTTAAACTTTACATTTTTAGATTTGTGGTGTTCTCCGCAGTGTAAAATTATTTGATTGGTGTTTAAAAATATAACTAACTCTGTTCGGGTTTTCTAATACAATATATCTTAACTAGTACTGACATCAATTTTCCAAGCCGAAGCATTACTAACTTATGAACAACTTTTTCCTTGGTTTCTTTTGAAACATAATAAAAGTGATCCGTATCGAAAGTTGCAGAGACTTGTCACAAAGTTTGAACGTTTGAAGTGTAGAAAAAGTTTGTACAAGTATGGCATCACGTTATTAAATTGTTGCTTTGATCTTGACACCATAACAGCGTGTTTAATGAGTGAATTTCGTTTCATTTCCTGCCTTTCTTTGTCGTCCTACAATTATTATAAAATTGGTTAAGAGTTGGGTTAAAATGAAAGAAAATGATGTATTAATAAAAAAATGTATAAGATGTTCACTAATATCATAAATGTCTGATTCATATCTCGTATTCGAAAGTTTTGCACCAGAAACAGGGGATTGAAAGATAAAAAAAGTAACATTTTTACTATTTTTTTTTAAATACTCGTCTGTTTTGAGATACAACCAGTTAAGGTATATTTAAGATATGATTTTTATATATCCTTGTATTTGTACCGATTTAATGTATAAGTAATTTTGAATTAGTTATGTATAGATAAGCTGATGTAGTCCTCCAATTGCCAATTCAAATATATTACATTGAAAATTAATATTATAAATCTGAAAGATACAGTTTACTATATATTTAATCGTATAAAACGAAATAAAATAAATTGATTTTACTACATATATATACAGGGTGATTCATGAAGTTCTCCCCCCACTTCTACAGCACATTGTACTAGTAAAAATAATGAAAAAATGTTATATAAACATAGGTCCGAAAACGCTTCGTTATCGAGTTACAGCTAGCGAAAGATTTCGCCTGAATTCCTGGGTAAAGAGTAAAATAAAGCCATACTGAACTTTTGGAAAGGTTAATTAAGTAAGAAATATCGAGGATTCTTATGTATTTTTACCTGATAAAGCTAATAAAATAGGTTTCAGAACTGTACCTGTAGTACTTTTTTAGGGATTCAGGGTTAAATGCAAAAAATTGGGGCACGAAACAATGTTTTTTTAAGTTTGATGTACAATAACTTTGTTAAATTGGTAATAAATACATAAAATCAACAAACATTAATTGTAGAGAATTTAATTCTGAGAAAATTGATATAATCAAAGTCTAAAATAAAACATAAATAAGTACCAAAAAATCGATTTTATTCAGTATAATACATTACTAGCTGTAAAGAAATACTGTACGGTATTTAGTTAAAATAAAACAAAAACAAAATGTTTGTTCCTTAATGATGAGATAAATTGAGAAAACAAGATTAACTGTTAAATAAATTTGTTTGTAAATAAAAATATCATGTTTTATTACGTTGTATTTTTTTATATAAAAATTTACATCAAATGTTCGAAAATAAATGAAGCAAACATTTTCCCATTATTGTTTACTAATCATCGAAATGCAGTTTTTTGTTTTATTAATTTCTAAGTTGGTAACGCACGAATAACAGCTGATCAACAATGGTATTCTGTACTGTTACGTTAGAACTGTGTATTAGTGGTGTTTTGCAAGCTACAGCAGGAGATCGGGTTCTGTGAATCGTGTTATTAAATGCAATTACTAGTTTTAAGCAAAATTAATCAGGTTGGGCCAACCGTACGCACCTTTTTATAATAGATGTTCGAAAATGAGGCCATCATTATCAATACATTTTGCAGCACGTTTGTGTATTGCTTTTGTTGCGTTTCTTAATTTTTCAGGACTTCCCTGTATCTGCACAGCCGAATCCATAATACGGGCAATTAATTCATCACGAGAATTCACTTTTGCCTTGTATACAATGTCTTTCATCCATTCCCAGATGCAATAATCCAATGGATATAGATCTGGTGATCTTGGTGGCCAAGGGTGAGGCCCTCCACGACCAATCCAGTGTCCAGGAAATTGATGATTTAAGTAAGCAGAAACGGCACGTGAAAAGTGGGGAGGTGCTCCGTCATGCTGGAAGTACAAATTTTGTCTGAGATGTAAAGGAACATTCTCTAACAGCTGCGGCAACTCTTCTTGAAGGAAATGCAAATAGAACTCAGCATTTAGGCGTCCAGGTAATATGAAAGGTCTAATCAGCCGATTGTGCAAAAGGCCACACCAGACATTGACGCTAAATTGGTGTTGAAAGTTCTGTTCCACTACCTCATGTGGATTTTCTTCTGCCCATGAGTGTTCATTGTGCAAGTTATTGACACCATACCGCAGTGAATTGTGCCTCATCCGATAAGAACCAAAATACGCTTGTAGAGTTGATTATTAATATTCAAAAAGTTAGCAAACCTCCAAGCGAAGCGGACCATCCCCTAGATGTAGATGTCCAGTTCGAACTGAAGCTTTTGTTTATGAAAACGGATAAAATTTGTGTTCGATTAAGTGACTCTCCTAACACCGTTGACGTGCGAAAACTCCTATCCGCCTAGAAATACGTCGTGTACTTACACCTGGACTGCGTTGAACCGCATTTAATAACTAATATCCATCATCAAGTTGGACTCAGCTCCGTTGTCATAATTGGTGTTTCTGAAGTATCTTGGTAATGATCCTGTTTCCCGAAGAGTACGAAAAAAGTTCCTGAAATTGTTTTGGTGTATCTGGAATCCTCCTATTAGGGTAAAACGTGAGTTTCATATTCTTCTTCAGGCCAGCTCTAGCTATTACCATTACAGTGACCCAATATAAAAAACCATATCAGCGTATTCATCTGATGGTAAATAAGTAAGGCATTTTTTCGAACTGAATAAACAATCGAATTATAAACTCACAGAAAAAAATGGTTAGTTTACCTGATTGAAAATGAAAACAGCTGCCCTTTATTTCACAGCAATTTGATTTGTGACTGAGGACTCGTTATCCAAACATTTACAGTGTGTATAATTTTGACAATTTAGGCGGAAACATATGATGAGAGGTGCTATCAATCAATGAGGGCTACTGCAGCAGAATGTAAAGTGTATTGAACCTTTCTGAACTGGATTTTATTATGTTAATATTTTGATTTCACACATCTTAAGAATGTATTATAGGTTGAATTGCCAAATGTTTACTGGAATTTTATAAAGTATATAATAGAATTTCGTGGTATTAAAATCCAGCAATACATAATACAATACATAAAATATATAAATACATAACTCATTTTAGGTTAATTGAAATGAATTATTAATGTATTCATATTCAATCAATCATTTTTAGCCAACACGGTATATACATAAAAACTATCATACTTATATAGGAGTATAAAATAATATAAGAAATTTTAAATGAAAAAAATGGGTCTATGTAAAAGCTAGATTTACCCCACATCACTAAGTCAAGTCAAGTATTTATTGCGGAGACAGAAATAGTACTATTTTGTATAGTAAAACGTCACGTATCTAATAATGTTGACACACATGTTACATCGAACTCTCATTCCTACATACATTTTGACATCTCACTATGGCTCCTCATTCTATCCGCCATCCAATTTTTAACCACCTACAATTCGAGGGCAAGTCTTCTGATTGTTTGCGGTCTCCCAAGTTTATTATTGCCATAAACTCGTTCACGATATAAAAAGCGTTGGAACACTAAACAAGCGTTTCCAAACTGAGTTTTAAATTTTTTATGCCGTAGTGTGAAATTTTTTAATTCTATCTGCGCAAGCTGTTGATGAGATGAACTCCTGCTTGTGAGGGCAATCGTTCATGAACATACCGTCCTGTGTCTCATAGTTCGGTAGTTTTTCTCTGCATCTTGTCTCGTACGAAGGTGAAACATTCCCGTCCGTTGGGTCAAGGTGACTTTAAGCATTACAAATATGACGTCGTTATCTAAAATGTAGAGAATTGGCACCAGGAGTCATACAGTTGCAATCTTTTGAAAAGCTGGCCTGCACGTAGCTCTCTTTAATTTGTAATTTTGCAAGTGCATGCGTATCGCTCGTTTTTGAAGTTAGGATAACGCTCTGTAAAATTGGTTTTCTAAATTGCACATGCACCCCACAGCACTAGATCCATAGGTGAGATGTGGGTAGATCAAGCCAAATTACAGACGTCATCATAACCTGGAATAGGGCAGTATTTAGCTAGAGAACTCTCAGCACATAAATGCCTGAGTGATAATTTGTGGTACAAACGTAATCTCGCGATATGAAAATTCCATGTCAAAGCCTTGATCAAGGGTAAATTCCATGGAATTTTCGAGGAACAGACCTCTTCTAATATGCTATCATCCAACACGATGGCCGGGCCATGATTCGCAGTCTGTCGAGCGCCAAAGAAAAATTATATAACATTGGGATTTTGTAAGAATTTTGTTTTTAGATTGAGGCTATGAAAATGTTGCCACACAAATGTTTACGGCAACAAAGGTTGTTTTGTTCTTAAAACTGATTTTGTTGTTTCATTAAAAAACATATGAGTTCGTATCATCCGCATACTGCACGATTCTTCCGTGCTGGTAGTGATGATTGTCTATGTCATTGACATAGAGCAGGAACAGAATAGGGCTGAGAACTTGATCCTTGAGGGGACTCCACTAAGATGTAATTTTCATTGAATTAGAAAATTGGTTTTGAGTATTTGGGAAACTTGAACTCTGTGGCTTTAAAAATGAACTAAGCACCCCCAAGAGCGGCACGACTCGCGAATGTCATGGGGACCCCAATTTGTCAAGCAGGCGTAAGATGGTCAACACCAATCGAATAGCTTTAGATAGATCGAGAAACACAAACTTAACAGTTGTGTCGTGATTTCGACTCTCTCGGCACCTCTAAAATCGTACTCAACATGACTCAACAAATTGCGTTCTCTATCGTTTGAATATGCCCTTTCTGAATCCAAATTGTTCATTAGAGTAGCTGATTGTTTTTGTTAAGAAAACTGAAGCATTCGTAAGAAAAAAAGCTTTTCGAAATTACTTTTGCTTTTTACAGGCATATTCGTCGAGACAGGCCGATAACTATTGATGAAGTGTGGGATCGTATTTTTTGAAAATAGAGTGATGTACTTCGGGAGATTTTTAGGAGCGAAGGGGTAAACTACCTGTGCGAAATGACCAGATGGATTTAACTAATACAGTCAAAGGCCTCACAATATGCTTCTGAGTCTAGGCACTGCATTTGATGAGGCACCATTGACATTAAATTAGTATCATTGGACTTTTTCGATGGAAGCTGCTGAATGATTTTCTATCCACATTTTCCTCAACGACAGGTTGTCAATGATCCATTGAGGCTTACTGGTCTTTTGTCTTTTGATTGGGTATTTACTTGATTGTGATGACGGACGAGGGCCCTGCTCAAAGTGCTACATTAGCAAAAAATGTGTTTAAATTCATTTGCCACCTCAATATCGTCATCCACAATTCGCCATTCACCCACAATTTGTTATTTTGAGAATTTTTTCGGAATCTTTGACTTTATTGTTAATAATGCCCCCATGAATGGTTTTTGAATATGTTTTTTGGAAGACTTTATCGAAGAATTTAATGTATCCATATGATTTTGCGCTCGCTTGAATAACGTTTTCTAATAAATCTTTCTAATAGTTACGGAAAAAAACTTTAAAGTTATTGTCTTTTGTGTTTCTGTTAATTTCGGAGAAAAATGTTAAAGGTTTTCTCTCGAAATCAGGATGCCTTTGGTAATCCAATTATTTTTCATCGTGTTTATATGACGCAAATTTTGACAGTTTTTGTAGGGCCAGCGAACATTAAGAATGTATTAAATTATAGACAATTGTCCGAAAATTTTGAAAAGAAGCTGCTCTACAGATTGATGAGAAGAATTTAAAAATTACCACTGTTTCTTTTGCAAGTGAAGCATTGAGGATGGCGATATGTTTTCTGGCCTTGTGTCGTATTACATGTTTTATACATTTTTGGCGCTCGCGTTTTGAATTTCTTCCCGCTGATTATAGCTTATTGACCATAGTGGGATGAAATCGTCTGTATTAATCCCAACGACACTGTCGAAATTGGGACGAGTTGGAATTCGTTATTATCCGATAGCCGATGCGTGACGGTGCTGTTCTGCGTTGTGAGGGAGGTTTTTTATTAATAATTCCAAGATCAAATGACCTTAGCGACTGTACGGTTAGACGTTTGGATGGATTTGGTGGTTGTGTCCTCCAAAGGCGTTTAATATTGAAATCGCCCCATTCAGGACGCGAAGTTCCAAGGTCATGGTGAGTCATGGTCCATCAAATCAAGGATTCCCCCCTATTTTTTGAAATAAAAATATGTCTTCCGTTTACAACTGGGAGACCTATAGATGCGATGACGACAAATTTTGAATTTAGGAGGCTTTGAAGTTTAATCCTCCAGGCTGCTCTCAAAAATGTTTTATCTTCCGATTTTTCTTTTAATCGTATTCGTAACTGAAGTGAAACGTTGTTTCAAAAAAATTGCAACAACCCCCAATCTTTAGAATAATGTCGGCATATATGAGTTGGCCAATGTAAAACTTTTGAATTTTGCATAGCCTTCATAATGTTTTTATTGTTAAAAACCGTTTTTTCGGTGAACTACAAGCTTGATTCTGCTCTTTATATCTTCTGAAAAGGAGCTGGTTTTTCTTCCAATTTTTTCGGTTGCGAATTGGGGACGTTTTGGTGGTGCAATCCTGACATACAAATTGATTTGGAAATTTAGTTTATTGTTTCCGCCAATTTGGAATTGAGTGTGGTCAACTTTGATCGTTCGCCTTGGAAAATGGGGTCCCTAAAAAGATAACACTTGAGGGAACTTCCGTCCTTCGCAGAGAGTGGGTCTGCTGTTGTCGTGGATGGTGTTTGGAGGTTTGGAAGCCATGCCGATGGAGGGATGGGTATGCAGGTCAGCTGGACTTGGGCCTCAGCATGTCCTCTCAGTTTCTGTGGGCCTTGGCTGCGAACGTTGGCGCTTTGAGTCGTTGATTTTTTGTCCTCCATCGCGATCGACACGCAAGTCAACAGCAGACGCGCGAGGAATTTCTTACCGACGAAACGTAAGATGCATCCCATGCTCTATGTAAATGCGCTGTTCATTGAGATGCCAGCGAAATCGAAAAAGTTAGACAACTGGGGTTGTCTCCTCTAATGAGATCCCTAGATATACTGACATTTTATACCAGGGAGATATATGCGACGGGCGTGATAGCGATGGCTTGGTGGCCATGTCATGGCGCCGGGTACGGAAGGGAAGGCGACAATAATCCTAGAGGGAATAGACCCCCAAAAAAGGGGTTCACCAAGCGTCACGTTGTCAAGATGCTCGTAGGATGAACTTTTATGAACCTACCTCCGCCACATCGTTGGTGCCTCGGCGATTAATATAACTCAGGATCCCGGAAAAGTTAATGTACCGCCGGATACAAAACGTTAGAATAGCCAGCTCCTGGTTTGCAAAACCCCAGATAACTTTAGTTGATGGTTGCCACCAAGGTTCTCAAGGGATTCCCTGCCAGGTGGACGGCCGTGGCTATCGGCTTTTACTATCTGGATGACAGGTGGTGTAACCTGAAGGGGGACTCCTTACTGTCCGTATCCACACGCAGGAGTTGTTCTCGTAGAGACTTGAGCTAAGGCAATTAGCATGAGATCCTGGACTTTCTATTTTTCTTCCTATTTTTCACTTTTCTTGATCTTTGGACAGAATTTTGTTGTGCTCTTTATTCTTCTTTCTGATTTTAACTCCCGCGACGTCGATTGCCAACGGCGTCATAAACCTGTTGCTGACCGATATTGTGCTGGCCTCCACCAACGACTGTCGTCACACGGTATGCATCATGACAGTAGTTCCTCCACACTCATAGGTCTTGACTGCGGCTCGTCATATACTCCGCACCTCAGCCTCAAGAACCTCGATTGGTAGTTCTGCAGACTATCGAACGGACAATACGAATCGCAGAAGCAGTTTTCTTTCACGCATATTGCAGATTCTGAAGAGTCACATTGCACGGCTTGATGGGTTTGACACGCTTCTGATACCCTCAAGGCGTGATTTTTCGGGGCAAAGAGTTCGTCCGTAAACCTGCCTATCAGCAGTATGTCTGGACTCGATGGAGTGGTCGATGTTACACCGTTTGAGTTCCTCTTCCAATCGCGTCACCTCGTCCTTAAGTATTGAATTTTTCTGGCCATCAAGGTTGCTGACGCACGTGCGAGGGTGAGTGGGAGTCGAGCAAGGCAACACGGACGGCGCGGACGACACGGCAGGGACAGTACATCATCGAGGCTTCATCCTTCGGAAAGACTGCGGGAGAAGCGTGCAGCCCGGTGAAAAATCTACTGGGACGCAGGAGTCGGCCACATTACATGCCTCTAGCGACTCAGGTCGCAAACGGATCGTCAACGACAAGCGCGGGTTGGTGCGACAGATACTAAGTTACAACCGCGTCAGCCGTTACCGCTCTCAAGCCACGGGTGTCCGGGCAGTTGGTGAAAGATCGCTGAGTAAGGTGTTCAAGGTCAGCTAAATAACCATAAAGTTTTATTGAAGGCAGCTACGCCTCATTCATTTGGTCTATCATAATTTCGGTGTACTACAGAGGAAACTTCACACTATAACAATCTATATCAAATCTTAAATATAAAAAAAAATTAAAGATTATGCCATTTTGATTTTTCCAAAGTTATGAAGCAAGAAATGATATCGTGTTCATAGAGTTAGTAAAAC
>NW_025787940.1:0-8780 GCF_021130785.1 Homalodisca vitripennis
TATTATAAATTATATTTAGACCATTTTATCTAACAATTTTCTTCATCCTTCTTAATTGCCTGACAGTGATTAAAATATTAGTTAAATGTAAAGCGATAAAGATAAAGTAAACAGATCCTGAGAGAAATTTTTAAGAAAGACTCCTAGCTTGAATATTTTGTATACACGCTCGATGCTGTATGCGTTTTGATTCTTCCAAAACGTAGTCGTTGTTCGGCAATAATATTTCTTCCAGGTCAATACCAGTAAACCTCAGATTGATTGTGTCATTTTATAAGCGTTTATATATGACATGCGTAGGTCACCACTGCGTTGTAACTGTACTGAGTATAATTTCAAAAAGTACAATGTTGTAAAGAGCTGGACAAAATGTTTAGTATTTACAAAGCATTGATTCTTAATTCTTTCCCATCTGGATTAAATCTAAATATACAAAAAACTAATGGTGAGAATTACATTAGTGCGAAGAAAACTCAGCTGCTAAGAGTGATCCACGGACTTGACTCCCGAGTCTCTGATATGCGTACTGACAAGGTTAGGTGCAATTTACTGGTTTTAGTTGTCAAATTCTTCTGTTGATACCAGCATTAAAACCATTTTTGTCTTTCCCAGTCCTGTAACGTAACATATTAAAATTCGATCCACAAGGGTCGTTTTCTCTGTTCTTGGTCTCCTGTTGGACGATGCGTCCAACCGGATTTATTGCCCTCAGTATGTGTTTCTCCCAGAACGGCACTCGGAGTGGTGGCTTGGTTAAAGGTGAGTACCTGTGGTCCGCTACCTGTGGTCGTGGGACTAACTTTCCAACCACAGTATCAGTGAGAACTGGGACGGAAAATTATTAAACGTGAGGATATTATTAAGAATATTTAATAAAAAAGACGGATTCTATGAGATTTATAAATCTATCCAATTCTATTTGTTAGGATACAGTTTCTTTAGAACCTTAAATTTATATACGCTACTAACTATTTTATTAATTTTTAAACCGTTTGTGAACTCAATATTTAGTGAAAAGGGTAAGTCCTATTGTTTGAGCAATGGTTCCCTTAGAAGTTTTATATGTGAGTGAAACGTAGGAGTTCATATCCTGTTACGATCCTGATAATATAAACAATGAAAATCTGATCTTTCATTATATTGACTCGACATCTTTTCAAGGTCAGCACATTGTGCAACTGCATTGAGAAGATTAAGGAGCTATTAGGGAGTGTTAATTCAAGATCAAATTCAACACAAATAAGAAAGTAAACTCGTATAATTTATATTAATTAAATGGCAAGCTGAGACTAGTAGAAAATGTATATTATTTTAATATCAAACGGGGGGATCTGGCCGGATGTGGTGTCAATAAAAATATTTTTTTTCCTTGTCATAATCTTCTTAAACTACAATAATAAATAAAAACACTTATGTAATCTAAAAACCAACTATTATCACTTTTATAAATTATTTATAGGATAAAGTAACAATTGTCTTTGTTGAGAATTTACAGATCTAAATTATTCTATTATTAGAGTAAGTTGCAAATATTGTCTGTGGCGTGAGATTTGTCAGCACCAAGTAAGCTAAATATCTCCAAAAAATTGCAACCTACCATACAGGTGAGGGGTGTATTCTACCAATGGGTGGAAGGGCTATCTCCGAACCCTGTCTAAGGAACAGGCCCCTAGTACCATGTAGGTTGCTCTGCGGCGTGCGCATAACATTTTCACTGCGAAGACCATTGCGGCTTGGGTTCTAGTAACTCAGTGGTGAATGCACGGCAACAGTTTTAAAGCACAAGGGCCTGTCCCATATCCCCTGGCCAAGGTTGATTAATTAAGAAGTCTTAAAAGTAACATTTTAAATAAAACATCATATACAATTTCCTTCGTGACATAATTTTCAGTGATGTTATATTTATGTTCTGAACGGCTGAATTTGAAATTTAATTTCTGTGTCCTGACGGTTTAGTTGATTTTGAATGTTTTTTATGACGATGTGAATAGAACCTTTACTTGCATATTTTTTGTTCCAGGCTTGGTCTACTTACATCTTTACCTGTTCTTTGCTTATATAACAATGTTGCTTTAAAATCGTAACTTTGGCGCAGGCATGCCACAGTATCCAACTTACGAAAGACTAGAGGTTACTACCGACCACAGAAAAATCAAAACTCAAATCCAAAACAGCAGTATTCATGTTCACAAAATAGTTTTTTAACTACAAACAGTAATAGCTGGTCTGAACGAAGGTTGATGTGTCCACCTAAGTGACTGAGACTTTATGATCAAAACTTAACCAATTGTGGTATTATGTGTTTGAGTATTTTTTTTAAATGCTAACATATAGTCTCGTCTTTCAACCGTTTTAATTTTCCTCCGATGAATTTTTGTTGCGTTGTGATAGTAGTTAATGTTGTTGTTTGAGGTTAGGAAAATATTTTCCAAATGATTTAATAATTCTTAGTTTTTTATAAAGGTTTTTTTTTATGTGAATGATTCCAGTTAATTCTATCTTACGTTATCGGACACATTATCCAGAGGCGAATATAAAACTGAACGTTTTGTATCTAGGCTCTCGGAATAGCGCTGATAAATATAACCTTTTGGTGATTAGAGACATTAAGTAAGCCTGTATTTACTGGTAACTTATAACTTTTCTCATATTTTGGAATTGTAAGGTATTAACAAACCTAACGATTTCAATAAAAAAATAATCTTCGCCTTAATAAGTAGTATGATGATCACGCATTTTAACTAAGTTAAGAATTGGTGAAATAATTACAACAAAAGTTGTTTTGTCAGAAATAATAGAAAAAGAAAATAATTCTAATGAAGAGTCGAGATTTGTATATATAGTTTGAATTGTAGTTTATTTTACGGTTTAGATCGAATGGTTTTCCTCCTGGAAATTAACATTGAAATAAAAATATGAACTCATATTGAACTGTAAATTTTAATTAACTGGAACAATAGCTCATTTTCTATTCAATCAGGAGGGCTATTCAGGAGAAACATATTAAAGCTACTAACATGAAGTCGTAGTCGCTATCGCGCGCGCTCTGTACCTCGTTCTATCCCTTACAGAAGCCTGTTACGTTGCAACAATTAATTATTATAACTGTTTCAGCATATGGTTAAGCATTATATTTTCTTTCTAAATACTCGAAACTAGTAGTGTATTTAAATTATTATTAATCGCAAAATCTGTTTTGATTTCAGCACAATACTGCAAAAATTAGCATGTTATATGTACTTCTTTAATCTACGCAAGACAGTATTTTATTAAATTACATTATATTTCATGGAGAATAGATTAATGAACTGTTTTTTCAGAAAGGTCTATGCTTTATAAAGTGTAGAGTGGTGTAGCTTAAATGGACTTCCAGGGCGCTGAGCTAACGACATTAACTTATCTTTTTCACCTCTTCCTCCTTGCGCGTTATGCGCGTATGAGCTATAATTTACGCTAATCCTAATCCTTCTCTCTAGAGAAAGCCCATCTTTAAAAAAATCCCTCATGTCCTTTGTACTGAAAAAGTAAAGTTTATTATTAGTTACTTCTGACGCATTAAATGGTCAATAGAATACTAGTTAGTCTATAAAAAAACTAAGCTGTTATTACTTTTCAGATTGAAAACGTTTACGTTTACTAAGTAAAATTAATTTATACTAGCACAAAATAGAAATGTAGATTGAAATTTTAAATTGAATTTTTTAGAGCTTGATTACAAAAGATGCGTACGATTATTTAAGTTAGTTGAGGAAAGCTGATATTGCACACAAACACACTATGGCCTTTTTTAATTTTATATCTGTTCACCTTAATAATACAAACATCCATGACTTTTTTACTACCTTGGTTTACGTTGTTTCTCTTTTCTGTGATGACTGAAATGTGCCGTTCCTGTGACGCCTTCTCTCGTGTCATTTGTTCTTTTATATAAATAACGCCCTTCCAATAATCTTCACACTCTTAGTAAAATATCAATTTTGCTCTCCGTCAAATTCTTTCGTTACTAATTAAATACACTATTGGACAGCGTCCGATGTTTACATTTTGGCGTCATTTAAGACGAATCAACAAATATATGTAATATCATTAAAAGTAAGTTTTATAATAGGTTATATTTTTTTATATTATGTAAAAATAACAGGTTGAAGTGTTGTACAAGATTTATATATTTAAAGATATTTATATAGTGGTACGGTTTTGTATATATTTATAATACACATAAACCTTTTATTATCTATATGTGCAAATGCGTACTCTGTTCTTTATTTACTTCCTTGTTAAATTAATGTTTCATGGTAGCAATATTACTTTAACTCAGTGCGAGGAAAGGACCCAGTACCGTCAAGTATTTGGGATGCGGTGTTTTCAGGTGTAAATTTAATGTCCATTCTGAAAACACTGCAGTTTGTAGTCAAAATAATATCTAGACTTGCATAAAATTTTATTATAAGTTACTTGAAATCAAACAGTTAACTTCGTTTATGTAAATTTTTGCTGATCTTTCCGAGAGCTTTGTTCTGATTATTTTTCAGGTGACCTCGAGTCCTGCGTTGGCTTGGCGTCCTCTCTTGTGGACACTAACATTTTAGGCTCACTACTCCACGTGGGAGCTGTTTGTTGCAAAACACTGCAAAGTATGAATGTTTTTGTGTTGAATGAAAGTGTGAGAGTGTGCGTGCGTGTAGAAAACTAACATTTGTAACTTAGAACAAGTAATCCTTCACTACAATCAACACGATTAAGGTCATAATAAATTTATCTATTTTAATATATACTTATTTAATTAAGGTATATTTCTGTACTTATATTGGTTTTCCGGGAACTGCATGGTTTACCATGATTTATATGCTGTATTTTCTGATTGTTACCAGGAGTGATTGCGGCCAGGTGCGGCAGGAAGTGCCGCCCCACTTACACTAATACACACACGACACTTACACTAGGGCTAATGTATTGTTCTACTATTAAACATCATTAGAATGGAATTTGGGGCTACAAATTGTTGTTTCAGAATGGCCACACTTATATTTAATTAGTTTAGTTGTATGTTTATAAGGAAATAGGTCATAACCTTATATATAGTTTTTAAAATGTTTACTCATAAACAGTAGTAACATATTTGTTAATTTTATTGTACTTTAAGTGTATTCAAGTAACAGTAATATTAGTTAAAATATTTTATAATTTAGTTTTAAGATAATAACCCGGTTGGCTTTATGTTCATTCCACTATTAAATTAGGAATAGTCTGAGAACGTATTATAAAAAACTGCAGAGATTCGGTGTTAGAGTGGTTTTTGTAATTTCTATCTTGTATTTTCTATCTGAAAAAATGCTGGGGTTCATTCCGTTTTTCACTTTCTGCAGGCCAAAACGTTACGCAACACTCGTTTCCGCAAAGGTTAAGGTGTTTTGTTTGTTTTGGAGTGAAACACTGGCTGACTCCAAGTTATTTACTGAGCCCGGATTTTTTAAACAACATTCATTGAAGAGTATCGAAATTTTGCCGTGTTTTGTGGAAGGTACGAAGTGCGGAGGTATTCCAACAAGTTTATAAACGGGGATCACGGCCTGGGGAACATCTTCCCTCCAAATTACGAAAGAAAAAATTCCGAGATGCGGACACTAACTTTGTAAAAAAGAAAACAGATGATAACCTGTAGGGCCAGCATTCTGGAAGGAAAATGAGGGAAGGTTCGTGACAGCCAACGTGAAGCGGGAGCTTTCCGCTGATGATACGTACACCCCAACTCTGTGGTATTTCGAGCTCATGAAGTTCACCGCCAGAGCAGAGAGCAGCCTCGAAAGACCAAGAGCAATTTGGACGGATGGACGAAGAATTATTAATTGCAAGCGGAAAGGGCATTATTGTTGAGGTAAGTCTTGTTATAACTGTTTTAAAATATTGTGACAAGTATTATTAATACAGATATTATATACATATTAATGTTATTATCGGACTTATCATTAAAAAACAATAACTAATTTCAACAGTTAGTGCATGTGTGTTTCTTTAAAAGTTTAATTTTTTGTCACCATTCTGTCTTGAAAGGGAACCTTTCCTGGCCCAATTGAAATTATTTCATTATTCATCTCGACTTTCACAAAGCGTCTTTTGCAGCTGTTGTTGTGTAGGATCATGCGAAAGCGTGTGAAAACACCTTTTCAGGTTGAATCATGTTCTCCAGTCACTTGCAATGACACCTGGAGCTTTCTATATCTTCCTTGTCTAGCAATTTGAACTAGGCGTATACTCCGCTCGGTTGTTTGCTCGGAGAAGAAAATTATGTAGAGAACCACGCAAGGTAGCACAATATCATCTACTTTTGATGGGTTGAAGATTGATAGTTGTATGAAGAATGCGAAAAATCTAGAAAGCTAACCACACCAAACGCGTTTTCCACACAACCTTCATCGCTACTTGATAGCCTGTAGTGCTAAAAATTTTTCTTTCATATGCTTAATTTTTCTCGAGGGAAGGTTTTAGTATATTTTATACGAAGTGAATAAAGCTTCATGCAGTCAATAAAAACAAAAATTCATATGTATTACACTTGGTATTTTTCTTCCTTAGGAAGGTCTTATCTCACCATA
Source organism: Homalodisca vitripennis (assembly GCF_021130785.1). Taxonomy (NCBI): domain Eukaryota; kingdom Metazoa; phylum Arthropoda; class Insecta; order Hemiptera; family Cicadellidae; genus Homalodisca; species Homalodisca vitripennis. The sequence goes on from NW_025787940.1 coordinate 6,594, forward strand.
TTTCAATTTATTTATAAAATGTAGTCTCTTCTATTTACCCCTCCATCTGAGAAACTCGTTCCGTTTGCAGCCGACATTACCATGTAAATATTGAGATTGGCATCTACAACCGCTAGTAATACTACCACTGTTGGTATCCTTTATAATTGAAGTAGTAAGTTAACGAACCTTCTTCAAGCTTGGTTTTACAAATGCTCACGTGTGTTTTCATCAATAGCACCCCCACAATTTGGAAAAGTGCCACAAACATTTCAAAATTCTTTAGCGATTTTTTGTCATTCCTCGCAAGAAAGATGGAAACTGAAAACCAAACATCAATTGTATTTAGAGTAGGTTAGGTGAATGCTCTTAGTACATAGAGTTAGGCTCTTACCATAATTCCTAGTAGGAGCCGATCTGATTAAATATTTCGTTTTTTTGTATAGGAGGGATGGAATTAAACGAAGGAGATGTGAACAAATGGTGATAGCGAACAAACTTTGAAATAGGGGTTCTCCGTCTACAGCTGCAAAATAGATGAGAAAACTTCGCCAAAAAAGAATAAAGCCAAAAATGGTTAGAGCTGAAGAGGAAAACGGACGCCAGCGTAAGGCTATTCTAGAAACAAGGCTTCCGCTGTGGTGAACTTAATCATCCCGAGGTACGACTACAAAACGACCTAGGTATAAACGTATGCAGCGGAAATTTGCGCCGGCATGCCTGCTTCCCAAAGAGACATTGCGGACAAGAGTTGATAACTGATGTTCTTTTATGTTGCAAAGGGCCCTGCAGAACAATTTAACAAGATTCCTCCACAATCTATTATGGATTATGGATGATTCAACTTACTAGTTCCTGGCGTGTGAGAGAAGTACACCGTTCTGCTCTTATGGGGGTGGAGTAGGGCCGGGGGGGGAGGGGGGTGGGGGTGGGGGTGGTGAGGGGTGTATTGGTTGTTTAGTTTTATGTTGGTTTTTTTATTTTTATTGGTGCTGTTGTATGCTTAATCTCGTGAATTCCATGGGGATTAAGGCCCGGTGGTCAGAGTCAAGTATACGTCAAATAAGTTCCAACTTACACCACATCTTCGACTCCTGAACAAGCGAACTATTCCAATGCGAATCTCAAGAAGATTATGCTTTCTTCTGATAACATTTTCTTTGTTTTTTTAATTTTGTTTTCAGTTTAACCGTAATTTGTTATAGTTCAATCATAGTTGTCTGTCAAAAAAAACTTAGAATAAACATCGAAATAAAACTCAGAATAATTTGATAATAATGTGCAGTATTTATTCTTACCCTTCAAGTATTCTCCTTTCAAAGTGTTTTGTAGATTAGGCCTTACAGGTCTTTTTTTTCCAGGTATTATTCTTACCTAAATGCTTGATGGGTGATATGATTGTAGTAAACTTTAAGTCTTCAAACGACCCGTCACGGTAGCCACGAAAACGGAGAGTAGGCAGTGAGGACTGAGGCGTTCCTCTGGTGATTATAGCGTTTCGCAGTAATAGTGTCTCTTTTTTTGGTTATAAGGCGGTTTTAACCTTGGTCCAACAAACATGTTAAAACTTTCAGCTGACAGGTCGCGCGTTAAATAGCGGTTCTGATAGTCTTGGCGACTATCATTCCTAATGAAATTCAATAAATTCATGGTGACTAAATCTCTTTCTAATTTAGTAAACCAATTCTTTGGACCACATTAACCTTTTCTTCCGTTATTCTTCTTAAATACACCTAGCTCATCTAACACTATAGACTAGCCAGCTGCAACCTTTCTTCGAACAACTACATGTTTGCAACTGGGCGAAGACAAGATACGTGAGGTGTATGGTGAATAATCAGCGGATCCGGCTCGCGAGCTAGGCTCGGCGAGCCAGGCTCGCGAGCCAGACTCGCAGGTGTATGGGGCCCTTTAATGCGCCATACACTGGCGAACTGATACTCGAGCCGAGCCGAGCCGAGCCGCACGGCAAGCAGTGGCGGATCCGGCTCGGCTCGCTGAATTTGACTCGGCTCGGCTCTTTATTGTCCATACACTGACGGATTTGGTCCGTTTCTAGGCTCGGCGAGCCAGGCTCGCGAGCCAGACTCGCAGGTGTATGGGGCCCTTTAGTTTCTGTCTCGCAATCATAGTGTATTGCGTGTGCGAGTTTTCAATCTTTTTACAATAATTTTGAGTCCAGAAAGGTAGATAACATAGAAATTATGC
>NW_025787941.1:0-12256 GCF_021130785.1 Homalodisca vitripennis
AAATTTTTTCAGACAGAAAACCAACACTTACAGTAATCTATATTTTATATTATATATATATATATATTTATAATATAAAATGGTGGAGGATGTTCGTGTGGGATACCAAACCCTTTAGTTATGGCAATGTCAAGAAAAGAAATGAAGGTAAGTATTGTATTGAATAGAATAATTGTTACAGACAGAAAAAACCAACACTTACAGTAATTTTAAATATATATTTTATGTGGATGATGTTCGCTGGGGGGATACCAAACGCTTTGTTATCGGCAATGTCAAGAAAAGAAATGAAGGTAAGTATTGTATCGAATAGTAATAATTGTTACAAGACAGTAAAACCAACACTTACAGTAATGTATATTTATATATATTATATATATATATATATATATATATATATATATATATATATAAAAACAGATTATTCTCTTCTAACAATAAAACCACGGTAATTGGTTTGAAACATTTAAAAAATTTTTCGTGTATCTAGGTACACTTCTTCAGATAAATACCTTGTATCAATATTTACATAAATTGTGACAAAAAAATAGGTAAGAACTCAAACAAAAATTACAAGCATTATAAATAATACAGTAGATAGCAGCTGATGGGCCATGACATGACGTGTGTGAATAAGTAGACGAAAAATAAATTTTCTTAAATTAAGACCCCTTATATATATATATATATATATTATACATATATATATATATACATTATATAATTATATAGATATATATAATTATATAGATTTATATAATTATATAGTATTTTTTAATTTCCCGCAAAGCGTCATTCTCCAAAAAATTTCTCAGGATGGACGAAAAACATATTTTTTTGGGAGGTTGGGTGCCAGGACGGTGGGAAAAAGTACCAGACATGACAAAAATTACCCAGGCTCTGCCCACTGGCCTTTGAAGTTAAAGAAGTCTCCATAAGAAATGTATTGGTGAATAAACGTCCCAATTTAATAACTTATTGAAAGTGAAGTTTGAATCCTGCAGTGGTTTTTTATAACCTGTTTTAAGTTTAGCAATATTGGTTTTATTGTTCTGTTCATTTGAAATGTGTAAATCGCATAAATAATTTCTTATTTTCATTACACACAAAAACATTATTTTAGGTGAGATATCAAATTAATTCAGTATACATGGAAACCTTTAGTCACACAATGCAATATTTACATTTTTTGAACTTTAATGTTAATAAAAATAGTTAATTAATAGAGATTGTTAGGATAAGAAAAGTTTTTGGCCTGTCTTAATATTTTTTAAGTAATGCAGTTTAAATACTTTTTAAGCTCAAGTGCTTAAATTTTTTTTATTCTTTTCTTTTTGAAATGCTCTTTAACTTTATATATCTCAGGGCTCTTTGTTTTCATACATTTTAAAATTTTTTTTTGTTCCCCCGACAAATGTTCCCTTTGAAGGTATGAAGACAGAAAAATGTAAAATTTACATTTAATAGTCTTGGTAGGTAAAACTTCCATAAAAAAAATTCAACCAAATTCAAATTAATTTTTTCTTTTGGTTGATTTGACAGGAAAATCCTTGTTTGTCATTACTGTGTGGTTTAGCAATCTGCAATCATGTTGGTTTTGTTTGCTATTGCAGAGGAGCCTCAGGTGATAGTGAAGAAGTTTGGAGAATTGTTCGAGACACCCATGCTGCCTCATGTCAGTTCCCATGTCACTCAACTGTCACCGGGGAAGCGAGTGGCAGTGCTTATCTTGGTTGGCCCTAACTTGCAGGTCTGTTAGTTTACAAAGAGTTATTCATGTTAATTTTTTTTATGTTTCTATGAAATAGAAGGTGTTGACAGAATGTAAATATTGTTTTTTGCCTTAATGCCACTGCAGCCGCTACTGTTCATTTATTCAGCGCTACTCAACATTCAGTCCTTTGAGAAGTAAAAATTTTACCCCTTAGAACTAATATTAGATAATGTAAAAATTGTGATGTCATAACCTTAAATGAACATTGTTTGCACCAAGATGAAAGTGTAATTATTTGTTCCGGACTGGTTACAAAATAGCCGACAATTTATTGTAGATGTCTTGCCCTAACTAGAGGGTGGTTTCTTGTTATATTTGTGAAGGGTAGTATAGAATTTAAAAGTTTCAATGTAAAATAGTTTTTTGTATTGAAATAGTATTTGAAATTTACTGCCAGCTGTGATTAATAATTAGTAATGTTATTGCTAGCATCTATCGTACTCCTGACTTCCGATGTATGTTTTTTTCTTTATCAACTTGGAACATTTTTTTTAAATTTTGCGAAAATATAAAACATAAGGGTAAACTAATTAAATCTGTGGCGATTTTTCTAATTATTGATATCAATAAAAATAATCAGCAAGCCGAAAGTTTTCAAAATTTTTTGAGGGTCTCATGATTTATTTAATTTAATTTATTTTGTTTCAATTCACATCACGACTCGAAAGAGTGCGATTTGTCTGGATACTGTAATCACTAACACATGGAGTGGGAGAACAGGGATTGTATTATATATTCAACCAAACTTATCAGACCCATGCTGGAATTTTGGCAAAATGTATTGACAATAGTGGTGTCAAGAATGAAAATGTTTACTGTAGTTACTTGTTAGAAACCTAAGGTTTAGATATTGTTAATAATTTTAAGGAATGAATTTTATTTTTTAACTGATTGGGAAATTAATTAACAGAATTCTCAAATATAGATGATGCAATCACTTTTATTTATAGAATATTTAACAGATTACATTTAATTTGGCATTGTCCCTACTAAAAAACTTGTAAAAAGAAAATCAACCAAATCTGGAAAAAAAAATAAACTGGGTTTACTCCAGAACTATAAGCAAATGAGAGATATTTTAATGGTGTATATATGATAAGTTTAAGAACTGTGTAAATGTGAAGAAAATAGAGCTACATACAAAAAAGATTATATCCATGCTAAGGGAACAATATATAGATACAAAAGCAAGGACTAAACCAAGCTAAAAAAAACTAGCAAATGATTATTTTCATTAAAAATTCAAAAAATAAGTGTAAAGCTACATGGAGTTATTATAAAAACCTAATTTGGAGTGTTTGACCCTGAGTCAGCAATCTAATATAAAATCTCAAATGTTTAATGACTATTTTGTGGGAGGGTGTGTTCAGTTGAGCATCAATAAGAATATTACTAAACATAATGGTGTGAGGCTTTTACAACTATTAAAATAATTTTCTTGATAAGTGTTTTTAAAGAGAAAAATTTACATGTGAGAAAAATTGTTTAAAACAAGGGACATTAAACTGTGTATATCTAAACTTAGTTCACCGAAGAGTTGAAGAATTTTTTATGGGTTTTCTAATTTTTTGGTTAAAAAAATCCCCTTTTTGTTTAATATAGATCTCTTAGTTTTATTTATATAAATAAGATGTTAGAACAAGGTGTTATTCCTATTGTCTCAAGCTGGTTAAAAAAATAATTCCTATATATTAGACAGGGAGACAAGTTTGATCCATCTAGCTACCGGCCCCCTATCTTTTGGTTACCCATCATTGGTTATAACCTTCGAGTATTGTAATTAAGGAGCAAACTGTATGATTATTTGTCTCATTATAATTATCTTTTGTGTAGATGAACAGTTTGGTTTCATGCCTGGTTGTAAACACTGTAATGGCAGTTGAATCTGTCAGTTAATGAAATCATGCTTAAGTTTTGAATAAGTAAAAGCTTGTGTACAGTCTGCAACATTGATTGATTTGACCAAGGCGGTCGATTGTATTTCACATACTTTGGATCTTGGATAAAAAGACTCGGTTATGGTTTATTACTGGAATTGAACTGAATTTTTTCATATCATAACTTAGCTGTAGGAAAACAGATGGTTGTTCAAGGTGATGGATACAGATGGCCGAGGCTGAACAAATTTTAAACATTGGACAATATCAATGGTGAAGTGGTTTCCAAAGAAGATTTTTCTAGTTATTATGATGAGGAACAAATGTTTGTGGCACGGAACGAAGTGGAGGTTAGAGGAAAAGAAAAAATAAGCGGAGCGGTCTTTTTTTTTTTTTTTTATTTTTTTCACTTTATTAAGGGAGGGTTTTTTTTTTTTATTGAGGTATTTTTTGGTTTTTTTTTTTTTTGAGGGTTTGGTAGGGGGTTTTTTTTTTTTTATTGGTTTTTAAGGTTTGGGGAAAAGAACGATGCGGAGGGAGAGGAGTGTTTTAATTAACAACATAACAAATACATTACGAAAGTTGTTGGTGGAAAAGAAAAAAAAAAATAAAAAAAAAAGGTTTAATTCTCGTTGATCTACCAAATAGGTATACGATCTCGCTTGAGTCGGTCTTGTGTGAATTAAGGAAGGGGAGGAAACAAGAGAAAAACTAATTTAGTGCTCTAAACGAACTGAGCAGAGCAATGGTTTTGGCAATGTGTCTTGGTGGCGGGAAGCAAAGTGAAGTGTTTGCTACAAAGGACATGCACACGAAAGCTAAGCAACGGTTATGCATTTCAATGCCAAATGGTAAGGACTGGCTGCTGGTTTGTAAAATTGTGATGCCGTGTGTTGAAAAGTTACAGCACTCGAACCTCTCGTCGGCCATGGACCCGGAGCAGCGCAGTGAGAACCCAGTACGGGAAGAACATGTTACAACTTACTGTCGAAACCTTGACGGGAATTGTGCAGCCTCCTCTTCACGGTCATCGAATAGAAGAACAAACAGACAGGCACTCATCCAAAACCTCTAAACTCTTTTTCATCTTAACCATTAAAATCTATAAAAAATAAGGTAGATGTTTTAGACTTATTTTTAGATAGCTATGACTGTGTTATCCCTAACTCTTAATGAACACTGGTTTATTTTAGGAAGAATTGATTTGTATATACCAAATGGTTATCAATTAGCAAGTATTTTACTGTTAGAGAGAAACCATTCTGTAGGGGGCGGCAGCTCAATCTTTGTAAAGTCGAAAATCCAATATTAAAACTGTAGATATTAGTAATTTTTTTTGTGTTGTCTTTGTTTTAGAAGCAACAGCTATATATTTAAAAGGAGATTTGATGTTGTTTATAGTTACCATCTACCGTTACTCCCAAGAGTAATATTTTTAGTTTTTTTGATTATTTGGAGTCTTTAAAATGATCATTTTTAAAATAGAAATTTTTCAACTGTGATACTATACAGGTGATTTAAGTTAAGATGTAAGAAAAGATTCTTCTGAAAAATTTACTTTTTTGAATTTATTATGATCATTTAATATGTATTGTCATAATTTTGATACAACTTAGAGAAGATGCTTGTCTTGACAATGTTGTTAGTTAATTTAAGCAAAAACAAAGTAAAATGTCATTTTATCGAACAAAAATGTATCAAGATCATTGTGGTATATACACCAGGAGTTTTATGAGTTTGCATTTTTCAATTACTGTACCAGACAAAAATATTCTTAAATGAAAAGTGAGAGATCTGTTCTTTTGATGCTCCATTGAAGGTTTGAAACATAGACTGAATCAGACTGACTGGTGGCAGCTTAATTTGTTTCAAACTGTTGACGATGCTTTTGATTTTTTTTTATACAAATATTAACAAAGTTCACCTAAAGAAATGCTGTCCTGTTAAAGATGTCAAAATCCCAAAGTAGAAATAGGACCAAAGGTTGACTGGGTTTACACCTGAACTATATAAACTTAGAAATATAGTAAACAGTGTTTTATGATAGATTCAAGATAAGTAAGGGCACAGAAAATGAAGCTGAACACAAAAAAATTTGTATATAGAAATAAAAAAAGATGTATAAAAATAGAATTAAGGAAGAAAAACGATTTAGCCACTGACAGAGTATATTATGAAAGAGCTCCAAATAAATGTAAAGCTGCTTGGGAATATAATAAAAAAGGAAATTCCTTTGTAAGAAAGAAAGCGGTTAAAGAATTTAATAAAGCCTGATGACTTTAATGATTATTTTTATAAATATAGTTAGTACTCACACATTTGAAGCAAAAATAATTTTGACACTGCCTATTGAGCTTTTGAGTAATTATTTTATCTAGATTTAATAATGTTAGTAAAAAACATTCCAATTAAATGTAATAACTGAATTTGAAATTATTAAAATATGTATCTAAGTTGAGTGGATCAAAAAAGCGAAGATTAATTTTGGGTTTTCTAATAAAATCATCAAGGATATTATACCCTACATAGTAAAACCATTGACATTTCTATTCAACTGGATGTTTATCTGAGGGGATTTTTTCATAAAATGCACTGAAATGTTCCAAAGTAGTACCAGTATTTAAGAAAGGGGCAGCAAGGCAGAATCCTGCTAGTTACCGTCCCCATTTTCTTTGGTTCACCATACTGAGTAAAGATTTTGAGTGTTGTTTAATAGACCCAAATTTGTATGATTTCTTTTCTCAAAACAATTTGCTCTGTAAAGAACTATATTGGAATTTAATAAAAAAAATCAAATACACTGTGAAAGCAATAAGAAAAATTGTGGACAAACATTTTAAAGTAATTTTGAGAAAAAGATTTATATCTGCAACATTGATTGATTTAAGTTAAAGCGTTTTGACCTGTATTAATCATGAGTTGTTGTTAAAAAAGTTGCTTTAGTTATGGCATAAAAACATAAAGCATTACATTAATGGTCATCTTATTTTTATCTGACAGGAAACAGCTGGGGTTTGTCCAGGGGGAGAAACAAGTCCAATTTCAGAACAGTGAAATTGGGAGGTCCGCAAGGCTCTGTTTTGGGACCTTTTCTGTTTATTGTTGCAATCAATGATTTTTCATCTAGCCTACCTTGTAATTCGGTTTGTACGCGGATGATACTACTCTTTTAAACTGTAAAAAAAGACTCACAAATCTTTAAATCTGATCAAGAACGTTCATTTAAATTAGCTCTAGAATGGTTTAAAGCAAATGGGTTGGCAGTGAATCATAATAAAACTGATATTTAACATTATCTCTACACAAAAATACTAAATTTCAGTAATGATTTGGTTAAGTTATTGGGTGTTATCCTAGATAGTAAATTAAGCTGGCAACATCATGTTAATTATTTATGTACCCAAACTATCTAGAGTTATATACCTATTATGTAAACTAAGGAATACTGTTACTCAGGAGATGTTGATAACTGCTTATTATGCATTTTTCCATCACACTTGAAGTATGGTGTGACTCTTTGGGAAACAGTTCCAGTCCCAAAAAAAAATATTTCTATGGCAAAAAAAAGCTATTAGGATTTTAAAAATTTTTCTAAACAAGAATCTTGTTCACCTTTTTTCAAAAAACTTAAAATTTATGACCTTGCCAAGATTATACATCTACTGCTCATTACTTGAGTAAAGAAAATTTGAATAGTTTCATAAATAGACAAGATGTTCATACACACTGCACAAGAAAAAAGTATTTACTCGATCTACCCCAGTCAGACTCGAAAAGACCAAAAACACCCAGATATTTTTCAGTATAAAATTATTTAATAAATTACCAGAGAAAGCATGGAATGTTACACTTAATAATTTTAAAGTTACCATTGCAAAGTGGCTGAAAAAAAAAGCTTTTTACACTGTTGAAGATTACCTAGTCTGTGATATTAGCTCATTAAGTTTTAATCCATTGTTAATTTAAGATTAGGATTGTTAGACAAAATTGTATAGATTTTAAATTATTTAATTGTAATTTTATTGTTTTTATTCACATTTTTTATTATTGTTATTTAGTTCTAGCTGGCAATACTGTATTTTGCCCTATAACTGTGCCTAGATTAAAGATTAGATTGAAGTAGGCTATATAATATGTTAAACTTTGTCTATTGCATAATATGTATTGTGCTTAATGACAATAAAATATCTTGAATTTTGGGGATAAGTCTAACTTTAATGAAATTAAAAATGGAGTGCCTCAAGGCTCAGTACTTGGCCATTTCTTTTTTACTATAGCGTCAATGACTTTTCCTGTAATGTTCCATGTAAATCTGTCCTTTATGCTGACGACACCACACTTTTACATAGTAATTATGTTATTTAAAATCTTTTATTAGAACAAATGCAATGTTAAAAATGGCTGCTAAGTGGTTTCAAGCTAATTTTTAGTAGTAAATGAAAATAAAACTGAAAAATTTGTTTTTACAATGAATAATTTCGTTTGAAAATTTTAAAACTGTTAAACTGCTTGGTATTTATTTAGATAGTAAGTTAAATTGGGATTGCCATGTACAAAATGTTTGTAAAAAGTTAGCTAGAGTTGTATTTTTACTTCGTAAGCTTAAGTTCTGTGTTAGTAATGAAATGCTCATTATATCTTACTATGCTTTTTTTCACACACATTTGATATATGGTGTCAATTTATGGGGTAACAGTAGAGTATCTAATAAAGCTTTTATATGGCAGAAGAAAGCTCTTAAATAATTAAAGGAGTACCAGACAGAGAGACGTGTTTTCCAATTTTTAAAGAATTTCACATTATGACATTGCTTGTTTTAATTTTTTTTTATTGTCTCATAAAAATTAAAGAAAAATTTAAATGAATATCAAATCAGAGGAAATACTCACGATTTTTAATACAAGAAACTTATATAAGCTGACTTTTCCACCAATTAGATAGAAAAAACTAAGAAAAAATTTACATTTATATGGAAATAAAACTTTTTAATAAATTGCCAGAAGGGCTTGGTTAGTTAGTACTGATAGGTTTAAGTCTGTAATTAATAGTGGTTAAAAGAAAAAAACATTTTATTGTGTCAATGAATACTTTGCCTGTGATACTAGTGATATAAGTTTTTAGACACGTTTCATTCTTTCGTTGTTTTTATTCTCTTGTTATTGTTAAATTTTTAATGTTCTTGTTGTTAATTATTTATTAATTTATTATCCTTTTTAAATCTTTTTATTTTGTTAATATTTTAAACTTTATAGTGGTTGTATGAAATAACTGTAATTTATTACTAATAAGTATTTTTGACGAAGTCAATTGCATATGTGTACTGTGTTTAAAGACTAATAAAGATCTTGATTCTTGATCCCTTGATTCTATCCGTCAAGCACAATTGCTTCTTTAGTTCATCAGTCTGTCATTGCAGTTTATTAGTCTTGTGTTTACTTACTATGGGGTGTCGATGGCCGAGCAGTCTGTCGTTGGACTTTGGGTCTGGTTAGAGATAGCGCAGGTTCAAATGCTGTCTGTGACATTTATAGGTAAACCGCAAAACAAAAAAACCTTGGTTGATTTGAGTTCACGCAGGGTGGGTAAATATCCCTCCACCGCCCCTCCAAGCATCCCCACCACTGCTCGGTGCTAACTCTATTTCAATCTAATAAAATCAGTGACTAATCCGGCTCATTCGGTATCGTTCACTGCTGGGGACCCGTTCAGTTGAACCGGTCAGTACAGAGTTACTAAGCCTTCCCGCTAGAGCGTGTTTTACCGGTCATCGTCGTGTTGACTGAACAAAATGAACAAATGAACGACTGGTTGTAATGACCAAGTGAACGAAAGGATCTGCTTGAAAAAATGTGTTCGGATAGAGGAAGAAACAACATATTTTACAGTGAATGGAAAGATATTAACAATAAATGTATTGTTTCAGGAATCTAGTAATTTAAATATATATTACTAATAGAAATTTTTAAAACAAAAATTAACTGTATGTTACTATATGCATTCTAAATATTTTAACGTTAATACTTAAGAACAATGGACTTGGTTGTTTAAATATGCCTTTTGATTTATCATAAGATTATTTCACTACAAATGTTTAAATAAATTACTAAACATCAAACAGAACATTGCATTTTTTGGGAAATAATTTATTTTTATAAAAAAACCCAACACATTTTAAACATTTAATCGATTAAGTTCCCAAACCACTTTTCATAATACCCAGGCTGAGTCATTAAAATAATATTACGCACACTACTACACAAAACGCCTCCACTCAGATCGACCCGCACATCGCACCTATATCGACCATGTGTTACCATATGTAACCTTTTAAATGCTAATTGGCAATCAACTTTTAAACAGCACTAATGTTAAATGTTTTTTACATTACAACTTCAGAATATTATTACAATTTCAATAGACAATCGAATAAATTTAAAACGAGGTCAAAAAAAGCTAAAACCATGGATTACTTCAGATTTAGTTTATGTTTAAAAGGGTGCTATAAGACAAAGAGATAAATTATGTAAATTACTAAAAAAAGCAATCATTTAATGTGGAGCTTAAAATCCGCTATGTCAATTGCGGGAAAACATTTTAAGCAGAAATTTAAAGCAACTAAAAAATATTTATTTTTGTAATAAAATTTCGACCAAGCTAAGGGGGGATTTAAATATTTTTTAAGGGGGTTTTAATTAAATTGAGTGGTAGAGGGTTAACAAAGTTTCTTCCCTAAATAAATATTTGCTAAATACCAAAATTATTCAATCACAAAATTCAGCTTGAAGTAGCTAACGAATTTTAAAAAATTTCTTTACAATGTGGGTCAGAACAAGGCGAACTCAAATGGGCTCAAATATAAAAATTTTTTTTCGAAGACAGATCTTGTAGGTTCATTCGACCTTTAACTTTACGCACTGTTACAAGAGGTTATACGTTACGTATCCAGTTTGAGAGGAAATTTCGCTCTTGGATACGATTCAATACCTGCAAGTATATTAAAAAAAATCACATCATAATGTGAATGTGTTTAAAACACATTCATTTTTTGACAAATAAAATCCGCAAGTACATTTTTGCTTTACAAAATAATGTTCTTTAAGAGTACAACATATTCTTTAGAATTAATTTTTTCGAGGAAGAACTAATGACTATAAGAAATTTGTTAATCAAAACCATTCTTACTTACTTTTTACATTAATTTTCATACTGTTGAGTGACAACGTCTTAAATTAGGTTGCGGCTCGGAGTCACTCATGAAAAAGTGTAACGCCCGGTAACGTTACGATGCCCGTCCAGTGGGTCCGCCGCACGGGATCCGCCCCGGGATAAAGAGATAACGTGGGGCCGCCCCACGGGATAAAGCAGATAACTATGTTTATTCGTGAAAATGTGGAGTGCTTAGATTCGTCATTTACAACAACTTTCAACAATAAAGGTAAAAAAATTGTACACTGATATTTCATTATCGTAAACTATGATTGATTGATTAATTGTTAGATTGACACAAAAGTTGAGAAACTGAGTTTATAGGTTATGTCATACTATTGACAAATGTTGATAGTGTTAAGTAAATTATTAGTTTAAATCACTCTGCAATCAATCGTAATTCAGTCGATTGAGAAGAAACAGCGTGTATTGCTAGTCAAACATTAAAATAACAAATTATAACCTCTAACCTGTTTATAACAGTGCGACCAAACAAACGAAAACTAAACCGACCAATCACCACGCGCGGAGTTAGAATTTTTAACTGTGTTTAGCAAGAATTTCAAATTCAATTTTAGTGAATGTTTTATTCAACTTTACCATTTACAATAACAAATTTTAATTAATTTCAAATTATGTACAATGTTTTAGTAAACAAAAAAATAATTTCTATAGTTAAAAAATTTGTTTCAATTTTTATTTTCATTCAATTTTCCCTTTTTTCCTATTGTGCAATTTAATAATATTCATATCAATAAATATTCTACCGAGAAAAAGACGTTGTCACGTAAAATCTTCGCCCGTAAACCGACTTTACAGGAACCATAATTTTTTTTAGCGTTAAGAACTCATAACACAACGGTAGCCTACTCGCAACAAGTTGTCATTACAGTTTCTATATTAAAAAAAAAAAACATTCAGCGTAACAAATTTGTATTTTATTTCTCAAGTTTTGTACCGTAACGTGTGTTTGAGTTACAACTTCGTTTCTGTGTTGCAATTACCAAATCTTTACTGGTTTAAAAAACTGGATTAAAAATAAATTCTAAAACCATTTAATAATATCAAAAATTACTAAACTACTAAAGTTTTATTTATAAAATCATTTGTTCTATTATTAGTTTTGAGTTCCAATATTCAGACCAGAGCCTACGCACAGGTCCTAGGCCCATGTAGGCTCAAACCCGGTTATACTATTCTTCTTATTTCAAATTTTAATTGAAGAATAGAATTAATGCAAGGGGTTTTTTATAATAAGAAATAATTAACTACGTATAAGTACCGTCCTACCCCTCTGATACATGATTTCAGACATTGTTTATATTTGCTTACGTTTGTTGCAAAACGTGTTATATGTGTGTTATTGAACAATTTTTTAAGAAAATAAACCATTTTCATT
>NW_025787942.1:0-5435 GCF_021130785.1 Homalodisca vitripennis
AAACTTTGGGTCTTGAGACACTCGAGATAAGGCGCTATGTCCACGGTGCTTTGGCTTTATAAACTCCTGAACAACCTGATGGGGCTACCATGTACTTCTCCAACTCATATCCTTCAGAACATCGAGAGGCACTAGGTCACAGAAACTCAGTATGCATCAATCCACTTTTTACCATAGGCTCTTCAATAGCCAAGGTCCAGACTGTGCAAACTTGTAGATTTCTTATCCGATAGCCAGAACGCGATTCCTAGAGTCACCACATTTTCATTTTCTCCAGACATGCGTGTTGATGTTACCTTCCTGCTTCTTTGATTGTCCTTTTTTACTACCACTACATGGTTTATTGTTAAAATTGGATTTAATTTGTTTATTTATCTTACTGAGTTTGTAATATCGTTAATCCTCAGAAAGAAATAAAAATAAATAGAAAGACACGGGTTTCCCAGCCTCTTATTCTTAGCTAACCACCAACCCAGGTATCTCGGCTGTCGGGAGATGAAAGTCACGATTGCTTTTGGGATTTACCACCGTCGCAACAGGGATAAGCAGAACTGACAAAATATCCTCCTTCAAAAAAGGTGTTCCTTATGGCTTTTAGCATTGGACTCTACAGAGAAAGAAGATATTCTTTCGAGGAGACTAAGGCACTATTTATGATTTACAAGATATTTTGCGTAAGAGTAGTACTGCTGAATGACCAACGTTTTTCAGTTGCATTAAAGTGAATCTTCTGGTTTCACATGGCCACTTTTTCCCTTCCATTTCTTCTACCGGTTTCTGCTTATAATTATAACATTCTTATCCTCTAATTCGTATTTATTTTGACCTCGTTAACTGTAAGATTTATTTATTAATAGAAGCATAGATAAATGATCAGGTTCGTTGTTCCTTAATGGCGCCCCTTCCAGCCATGTCATTGTCGGAATAATCTTCAGTAATTCCAGTAAACATTGAGATTAACGGGGTTAATGTGACGTATTTTAACAGATGCAAACTCCACACTTGTAGGAGTCACACATTCCAACGTGGGACTTGTCTCGCTCCCAATTTCTTTAAGGCATCTACAATTTTGAGGCGGGACAAAATGTGAGGCCAAGCCTCAGTTCAGGCCGTATTTATCCTTTGGATTTTGCCTCTCGGCCACTTTAATATTCATAGGTCGGATGTGAAGTTATTCTGGTATTGAAATGTAGTTATCTGCTTGATTGGAAGAGTCAAGTGTAGTAAGGACCTTGTTTAGTTTTACTTCGAACTTTGTTGGTTTTTACTTTCAGCCGGTTTATCTTTCCTGTTAGTCACCGCAGCTACGCGTATCTGGGGTGACCTCGGAGTTTGCCCGGATTATGTACCTACCCGCCTTTATTGCGTGCCCGAATTTAGTTTTTTTACTACTGGCTTTTGGTTACGATGAGCTGAGAAAACTTAGGATTTTGTCAGTAATGTGTTTTTAGGTAATTTTGGCTAAATTATTTTGTGATGGAGAGAAACAAGCACATCCACGCCGAGCACTGTTAAATGTTGTCACAATAGCTTTAATAATATATAACAATTCCATTTTGGGCGGCCGATATAAACATTATACGTAGATTATACTCAGTAATTCTTAATAATTTAAACAGATCTAATTAAATAAATAAGGAAATAAAAATATAAATTTATTATGGAGATATAAATGATTTAATAGAGCAATTGATTAAAAAATAAATAAAAACGAGCACTATGGCAACCAACGAGCTGTACAAACTGGAATGCGCACTGCCCATAAGTCGCATGCTCTCATCTATATTTTTATTTTTTTATCGGTCCGCATATAGCTGTGCGTTGCGCGTGTATCTACGGGGCTCGCGGGCGCTTAAAGTGGCAAGAACTCACCTTGAAAAAATCCCACAACTAGAATAAATGGATCCCCAAATTTAATTGTAGCCCACAGGTTTTTTGAAGAAGTATTTATATATTTGAATTGGTAATGCAAAAAGAACACATAAATCATTTTTTAAGAAATTTAAGTTTAGTAATTTCAATGCGATGGGTATTAGGAAGCAGATAGTATATGACGAGCAGTTGGGAAAAAAATACGTTACGAATATGTAGATCTTAGGAGGATTTAACAGTAGATAATGAAGAGGAAATTGCAACAGAATGCTTTAATTTTTCAAATTATTTCAATTGAGAGGCCATTTAAAATTTGTTTATTGGAATACTTTTTCTGTAAAATAAAACTCTCATCAATTTTACTGTTGCAGCTGATTAAAGTGGCTATTTACTAAAACTGGAGTGAAGTGGGGTTGTGAATGTTCAAAGTGTGACAGTCTAATATGACGGTTATCAAGAAATCGTTTTCATAGTGCTTTAAAAATCTTTTAGGCTGTAAAAATTTCTGACAACGCGCCATTTTTTGCCACAAACTTGATACCATTGATTATGGTAATTTGTGCTATTATTGGGATCCTCCACATTTGTTAAAACCTGCACAAAACTGCTCTAGGGACATGAAAATTATGGAATCTGAGTCAGGCAAGGAATTGTTTTTAAATATATAGTAAGAACTTAACAACTTACAGAAAAAACTGGGTTTAAAAATGTTGTAACAAATTATTCAGACAACATGTTTTCTACAAAAACCTGAATGAAAAGAATGTGAAGGTTAGCAAGCACAAGACTCTAAGCTCCAGCGTAGCGAACACTTTGGAATATTTGTATGTTAATAAACAACACCCACCAGTACATAAACTGTTTACCGAACTTGTTAGAATTCATCAAAGGATAAATTGATAATCTTTTTTGATTATTTTTGGAACAGTATGAGATCCATTCGGAAGAGGCTTTAAGGGTCCTCCATAAAATTATAGAAAACAAGGGAAAAAAGATGATTGAAGATGTTAAATAAAGCCAGGAAAACCATGGGAAGGAAAACATTTTGCTTTAGAATTTTTAAGTTAATATCAATAGTATTCTGCATTTTACGTACGACGTAATAAATTCAAGACAATGCCGTGAATACATCATAACGTATTGCAGGACATCCCACTTGGTTTACAAAAGTAAATAACCTGGATTATGGAACGTCTGGATAACCCAGAGTAGTAATCCAAACGTAATACAAGGATTCTTAACACCTAAATGCAGCAATGAAATTTACGTGAAACTCCTTTGTTTGAGAGATGAACTCAACACCCTATAGTCAGATTGACTTTCAAGTCCCTCCATACACAGGAACACCATGTGTGTACACAACAAAGACCAGAATTCATGATGTCGTCAACAATGTATGCAATATTTTCCTTGTACCACACCAGAACTATAGTCAGTCAGTATAAGTTCCTGGGTTAGAATCCCCGCTTTCATCTGGTGTTCGTAAGAAACCATAGACCACAATATACCAGAGTAAAGTGATACAACACCCTTTGTTGACAGCCCTTAACTGGGGCAATAACCACAAATTGGTCATGCAATGTACCACATGATTACATAGTATAATACCTAGATAGGCCGTGGACTCTAACAAGGCATTACAGCAGTATAAGCCAACGCAGCCATCTTGGTCAATTATAGAAGCGTCAAATGCAGTCTTTACAACGGAGAAAACTTGTAAATGGGCGCTTTCAAAATACACGAGTCGGTTGGGCTGACTTACAATGAAGTTAAAAGTTTCGAAACATTCAGCATCAGATAGACAAAACATTAGTGTAGGACAAAAACGGTGCATTTTTAAAATTTAAAAAATAATTTTATTACTAATTAATATTACCAGTTAAAGTTAAAACAGATTGTATGGTTTTTAAAAACAGAGATATGAAAAAGTTGGTCTGCGAAAATTTTTTTTTATTTTTGGGATAGAGAGAGTTTTTTAAGCGACAAAGTTGTATATAAACACTTGAATTTAGCTTATTTTGTCATAGAAAAGTTTTTTACGAAGTAATATTTACTCTGGACAGAGAAGGCATGTTGACGATAAGCGTAATTCACCACGGCCGCGGGGGGCCCCCCCCCCCCCCCCCCACTAGTCGCGTCCGGATTGCACTAAAGACCTGGCCACGTGCTCCGTAGGCTGCTTCCCTATCATTGTAACCAAAACTCTTATGATTAACTATTACATAATTATTAATATATCATACTTACAACACTACATGTTAACTGTTCATAATTTAAATATAGTGCAAAACAGGTACTTTACGTCCTGTATATTTTATCTTGTATAATGTGTTTTATATTTGACAGATTGACAACATTTATTAAAAGTCTCAATACGACTCAGGAAACTTGGTCAGGTACAAATTAATAAAAACAACTCATTTTCCAGTTTTCAAATACTGTACTAATTTAATGGAAAAAGAACATTGTTAGATACATGACACACACATTTAAAACTAACTCAAGGAACTTACTGAGTTGTTGAGTTTTAATTTACTGTCCTAAAAACGTTATTAGACTACTTTGGTTAAATGGCTTCTAACTTTATTTTTATGTAATAACTCATTAACATTTTTTGCATGCTTGTGTAAGCGAACTATGCAATACTTCTTACACAACGCTTTCATTAACAAAATAATCTGGTTTTGTTCCGGTTCTTGGTCAACCCTGTGGTTTCCGACAAATAAGTTAATGTCAATACACTTTCTCATAACTTGCACAATCATTACTAGAAGCAAGTTTGTTGTTGTCATTAATTTTTTTTTTCATTAATGTCATTAATTTCCACGGCCCTGGACTGGTTAGCGGGTGGCGTTGGCGCTCGGTACTAGGGTGAGTCATGCTCCGCGCCGCCATCTTGGTCTAGGTTCGGGCTGTCGAGGCTGCTTCACCGAGCGCCTATCTAGGTTTTATACTATGTAATCATTGCAATGTACCTACAATATATCTGGAACAAAGCATAGTATCAATACATTTGCGAACTCTTGGATCAGCATCGTACCACTTTACCCCACAAACCATGGCTCTACAAGATATATTGTGAATTCCCCTTCAATATTGAGAAAGGTGAATAGTGTGATTTCCTTTGCAGCCAGGCTCAATCCTACTAAACAGCTGGTGCAAGGCAGTCTCACAAGACTTGCCAGGCTAATGTGCATGTAGGTTTCGATGAAAAGGAGTGTTTAAGGACTTCCCAGGTTAAGTGTTAGAGAGGGCTTCTTAGCCCTAACTTCGCCTGGTAAAATAAGACATTCTTTACTTTTACTTTACTTTACTTTATAAATCTCTCTACCAGGATTTTTAGTCTTCAAGAGAATAGATGATAAACTGATGGGACGAAAAGGTTTTGGATTAGAATAGTTAGCATGACTCCCTTCTTCATTGAAATAACCACTTTATATATATGTAAAGTACGCGGAATATATCCATAAGCCAAACTAGCTCTGAAAAGTTCACATTGTAAGACAAGAAGAATAGTAGAAAATCCTACAGATGCAACTAATCACTTCAACATATACTTTACA
>NW_025787943.1:0-11399 GCF_021130785.1 Homalodisca vitripennis
TCAAACCTTTTTAATATCTATAAAATGTTTTCAAAATCGCTTCATTTTAACCCTTCGTACGCTGAAAGCAATTTGTATAAAATTGCTCTAATGCTCAATAAAAAAAAATAATAATTTTTAATTTTTTTAAAGTTATATATTTTTTTAGGTTCATTGGTCTTGCAACTGCTGAAAACACATGATAGTTTTTGTATTGCTTTTATTTTATTTACATATGAGTACATCAAATACATGTAAATATACACGCAATATATAAAGTCCAATAAACATTTCTGAAAGTAGCAAAAGTTAGCACAACAGTAATTCATATTATTTATACAACATTAGTAGATAATGAAGGGAACAAATCCATGACAAATATAAAATATATAAAAAACACAAAATGGTACAAAAATAAAAAAGGCACACTAATATTGGACTTGTGTGTGGTAAATCTCAAAACACTCATCTGGGTGGAGGGCAGGCTTGGCCTCACATGTTTTACATAGTTGTATAGTTTATCGCATTATCAATATGGATAACCTTGTATAATAGACAGCTAAAGCAATATAGCAGGTTATAAACAATAAACAACAGTACATAGCGGACCGCTGGCAGCTGACTGTCACGCGCGGAGTATTTCCGCTTAGAGCGTACAGCTTGCTCACTGGCGATGGCGCGGGACTGACAAAGCAAACAAAAGCTTCCGTTGTGAATTGGTCCCAGCTGTTTTGATGAGTCACGCGTTCACAATTGCGTAATATTAGATCACCAAATATTCACTCTCAAGCATTCTGGCGGCAATTTGTAGAACTAAACGTAAATATATTGCGTTGTCAGGGGATTCCGCGATCTATTCCGCTACTTAGAACGTTTCGAGTTAGATTTACTCGGCGGAATATTCCGCTTACAGCGTACGAAGGGTTTAAAATGTTCAATGTTTGATGTCTCAAAATTGGCAAAGTTTACATGAAAAACTATACAAATACATATTTTTATCAAAATCTAATGCCACTGGTTTGAAAATAATGGTTAAACAATAAACAAACTAGGTTTTGAAAATTTAACTTCATGTTTTTATAAACAATAGTGCCAAATCATTGCTTGTCGTGAGGTTGTGCTGACCTGCATAACAACTATATAAGCTCTCTCAACTCGTCATCATAATGTACTGGATAAAATGGTATAATACTAAATATTTTCAAAGCATTTTGTGTGCATTTTCTTTGAATTTTTATTCCATGTGGGTACTGTTTGAAAAAGCTGAAATTGTAACTAAAATTGAATTCTTTGCTAGATGGAGTAAACTTATAGGTCTCTCATTTTCACTATTTTGTCATCTTCCATCTACATTTTAAAAATACCATTAGGTTTTTGTTAGAAATCTATTATTTACCCATAAGAACCTCCATTTAATAGAAGAAGTAAACATTTTTTTTTTATACTTCATTCTCCTATCTCTCATTCATTTTATTACCAAATGAAAATGTAGAGATTTGCTTTACATAAGCCAAGCACGAAGTATTTAGGTGTACTCATAATGTTTACCCCTACCATAAAAATAGGGATTTGTAGGAATAAGCAGAAGAGGTAGGCAAATTTTTTAAAGTAATTCCTTTGTGGCCTTTTTTTGTTTTAACAACAAATTGAGTTTTTAAATCAAATTGTAAATGAAGCTATAAGTAAATATTTCTTGTTACTACGTATTATACTGTGGCAAAAGTCACCCTTTGAGTCAAAGAAGTGATTTTACTTAATGTTTACAATAGCCTGCCCCTTTTCTTAGCATGATATACATGGCTAACACAAAGATAAAATCTGACCAGATTGCAGAAAAATAAATGAAGATTAGTAAAAACAAAATCAAATAGTATTTTCTGGCAAAAACTCAAGAGGAAATAACAGCTGTTGACTTTAGTTAAGTTTAAACGGCTCAATGAAGAAATGTATCAGTGCTGTCAACTGAGAAAACCCTTAAAAAATGGTTGTCGCTTGATTCCATTAATTAGCACAAGGGGTTCAACTGAAACCCCAAACAATATTTGTACATTTTAAAATACTTTCTACTTACACACAGATGAAGCCAGCAACATTTGTAACTTATAACATCATCGTCTACACTGTTGGCAAATGTAATGGCTATGATGTGGTGCAAAAGATTGGGACCTGAAACATTGTAATAACATGAGCAAATAATGTGGGCAATCAGAGAGTAAACAATCCTGTTCCTAAATTATGTTGTAGTTTAACAATAAATTTGTTAAACTGATTGTAAACAAACACAAAAAAATATACTTGGTACTGCAAATAAGATCATACAATTGATTATTACTTAAGAAACAACTGATAATTATCTTTAACATGTAAAATATTGCAGATTTGTGATAATTCATTCTGAAATTGTAAATTAAATCAAAGAGTCTTAATATGGGTTGATATTGGTATTTTAATTACATTACTAACATTATTGTAATTATTAATTGTCAAGACTATCACCATGTTAATTTTAACAGTATTGATAATTTGGATAGATCTCACTCATACCTTAATCTACGATAGAACAATAAAAAAGGTAATAAACAATATTTATATTAATATAAATCTTGGTATGTATAAGGTTGATTTACAGAATGACAAGATCAAGATTTATAAACAAATTTGTAAATAGGTAATACAGTTTTTTTTTTTGTAACTGTCAACATACCTGGAGCAACAGCCACAAGTTTGGTCATGTTGTCCTCAGCTCTCATGCCTAGAGGCATACAAGAGTCTGGGAGTGCGGGTGCTCCCACCTTGTATATCTTGAGATCCGCCCACTTGACGTCAAAGGAGTGAGGGTGCAGTGGTGTCTTCCCACCATAGAAGTACTCGCGTGTAACGCATGTCACGAGCGTCTGACCGGTAGTTTGTAACCTCTCCACCACCTGAGTTGTAGATCACCATTTAGTAGTTAGTACGCACAACCAATAAAACCAATATCTGATATGGTAGATAAACATCTAACATACAATTTTTACAAAATTAGCTTCCTAATGATACAGAAACGCAAGGCAAAACAACTAAATATTTGAGTTACTGGACACTTCCTGAATCAGCAAGTAAAGATAATTGTCTAATCCAAAAGAAATTTCTCTCAAAATCTCTAACTTCATAAAGTATTAACTATTGTGAGATTGTGTGCAAAGACAAAAGTAAACATACCTTCAAATTATGTTATAGAGGAACATACACAAATACAATAAGTATGATATAAATAAGTTTTATGTGTTTATTGTAAAGCAAATTATTATTGTCCTTGCTTGGCAGACATGTGACAATTAAAAAAATATATATATAGCGAATTTACTCATTTTAGTGATAGTAATGTGCATAGTTACAGGGTGATGTATTAACATAGACCACAGAATATACAAACTTCAAATTAAAATATATTTTTTTAAAATCACAGTGTTCCTTCACATTAGTTTTCTAAATACTATTTATATGAAAATTGTATATAAGAAATATTAAGGAATATGTAAAACCATTTTAATGCATAAATTCCAAAATAAACTGAAAACTGTGTTTGCTACCAACTGCTGCTACCAACTTCCAAATTGGAAGTTAATTTTCAGTAGGTTCAATAATTGTAAGATGAGAAAGAGATAACACTGTGTTGAATGCATATTAGATAGATAATGGTGGAAGATCACTTGTCTTTTGGAGCACTGTGGTAGTAGCTACTAATAACCCTAACACAATAGAACAACTTGAACACACTTTATCAACCCAATCTTGAAACAATGAATAACTTCTATTAGTAAACAATATCTTAAATAGGTTGCCCCATTCAAAACCATTTTTCAAATTTCAGGCTTTCCAGGCAATAATGTTACATCTTCAGGTTTGTCTTTAAACAAACATCAGTTATAGAACTTAAAAAAATGTAAATGCATGCAAAATTGTTTATTATAAGCTATGCCAGTAATTTAAATGTTTTCAAGTAATACTTGTTCTGAAAAAAAAGTTGAGTAAATTTGACGTCTGACACTTCTTCTTATAAGGCCTATTGCCTAGCACCTGGGCATCAAAGGGCACATATGGAAGCAAATTCTACAAACCACTGAAAACAACCGACCAGGTCTTCCTGAGGGAACTTAGGATCAACCTTCAAAAATGCTAAAGATGGCAAAACGGTCCTTAGCACTGTATAGTTAATAATTAACCATTCCATGCCATATGAATACGTCTACTATGTGAGAAGATGAACATCAGATGAAACGCCTGTCTATTAGAAGGTGGATGTAGAACGTTAATAAGTCATCTATAAGATTTGTAGAACTCATCTAGTGAGTAATTGGTATGAGATAAGTCTAAAGGCTACAAACAGGGGATTCACAGATTAGTTGTCGTAGCGGCTGACGTTTGCTGTTAATACATAGTATCTACTCAGTTTTAGTTAGTAAAAATCTGTATACAAAAAAACTAAAACAAACTTTGGTCGAATTAATGCAAGTTATAATATTATTGGAACAGGAAATTAAGACCAACTTACCACTTACGAAATAAAGTGATCTGATCAGATGCTATTAAAGACTAGATCTGTTGTGATACTAATTAAAATGAACTTTGACTTTATGTAAATTAAGGAGATAGCAAATTAAAATTAAGATAATTTTCTTTGATTTGTGTTTATATACTGAAATATAACTTATCACTAAAAACTTATAAAACCTTTATATTTATATATTACAAATATTATATATTTATAATCACACAGCTTTGACCAAGATGCATATAGATATAAGAAAAACTGAAATAAGAAAAAAGATTTAAGACATAGCTCGACTGGACATAAATAAAAAATGCTTTAACTCATTACCTATATGTTACGATGTAGCCCGACTCAATGAAAACTGAATTTCTTAAAAGAGGAGAAGAAAATTCTGCCCGTCCTTGTGGGCTACTGGCCTGTGTGAGGATCTTATCAAACAGAATAAGGAGGAAAGTCGACAGTGCTGATCGATAGTGTAATATGATATAGATAGTATGACACCATCTAAAATATGGTATAGTACAATGTGAACAGAAAATATTGCATTTTGTGTCATGCTTTAAATATTTAAATTTATAATGATAATTAAAGTAAAAATTAGTAAGTGATATATATATATAGAGCTAAAAGTGTGAACTAAACTCACCCCACCACTTTTAGGAAGCAACACTACCCTGACGAAGTTCGGCATATCTTCTGACCAGTTCGTTGTACAGCCTCTCCTGGTCCCAGGACCAATATTACATCTACCTCAAACGCCTGAGCAGCATGCATTAGATGTTTGTATCCGTCATTCTTGATCCAGCCACAGGTGTTGATTATGATCCCTGAGGCATTTGCTATACAACATATCCATAACTTAGTACATACAGAGATGGCACACAAAAAACAAACTTTTCTTCATCTTTTAGGAAGAAAAGATCAATGGCAGAATGTTACTAAGTACATTGTTAAATAAAGTAAAAGTTAAAACTGTCTAAAAAACTAAACAAATACACATAAAGTTTGTACTGTACGTTTAGTTGAGCCAGTATTGTCAGTCGCAGTTATGAGTTCACAAAATAAAAAGTCTAGGTCTAGAGATGGTTTTTAATTTGCATTAGAAATAAATGCAAGACAGTAGCCAACATATAGTAATTATTTTTTATGAAAGTGAACTGTAAAACTTTGCACAAAAACTACAAACATAATAGTACGTTAAAACTTTTTCTTCAGAAAAAATATAATCTAGTTTTGAACTCAAAGAATCACTAGTAACAGTGCGCTTGATGCGATATCTGTGTATGGTCTCTTTAAATTAAAAAACAGGAATTTAATTTATACAGTGACACAACAATCTATCTTGATTTGTTTTGTTTTGTTATAGTTGTCACATACATTTTAACATTTAAAAATGTCTTTTATTTGCAATTTTACCAATGATTATGGTAATTTTAATGTTCTTATTAATTACATTTTCAATCAAATCAGAGAAAGTAATTTATTAGACAAGACCAACTAATAAAGAAAGTATACCGTATATTACTTATAATGTTCATGTTAAATATCGTATTTAATTAGACATATTGAATAACTTGTCAATATACTGAAAAAAACCTGCATATAATGCATATGAAATACATGAAAATAATAATTTAAAATAATAAAAAAAATAAACGAATAAGCTAAATAAAAACAGCTTAATCAGTTAATTAAATTATTGTTTGTAGGCATTTTAATTGTATCAGAAGGGAAATGAGCTATTTTCAATATAGTTGCATAAAAACATTAAATTAAAATTCATATAACCAAAAATTTACAAAATAGAAAATTTACTTATAATTCTGTCATCAGTTTAGACTTTATGGAAGATAATTTACATGTGTGGTTTTGTATTCTTTTTTCAAAATTATCAGTTGCAAAACTAAACCAAAAGTTACAAATGAAATTACTCAACATAATATTGCAACACTCTATTTAATGGTACCTTTCTTGTTGGGCACGCATCCGATCATGGACAACTTCTGCCATCCTAGACACAAGAGTGTTGAAGAAGGTCAAGTTCTGGCCCATGCTCTTGTTGCCGTAGTGATAGACCAGAGGTGGCCTGTTGTGAGAAACCCTCATCCACAGAGGCTGGCCGCTCAACCATCACTGCACCTTGTTGTAAGCATTTATTGAGTTAGCTGAATACCAGTATACTGTATTCATGGACAACTTCTGCCATCATGGATACCAGAGTGTTGAAGAAGGTCAGGTTCTGGTCCATGCTCTTGTTGCCATAGTGAATAGATCAGAGGTGTCTGTTGTAAGAAACTTTCATACATACTGGCTTGCCATTAAACAATCACTGTTTATTGACTTACCTGAATGTAAGTATATTCTACAAGTAAAAGAAGTATGACTTCAATATATTTAAGTTGCAATAAAACTTACTGTCAAAGAACAGACTTAAGATTCCAAGTTTTTTTTACAATAAAAGAATTGTGAAGGTACTAGGATTTTATTTGTCATTTTGTCGTTTATGGTTATAAAACAATAACATTATATATGAGACATAGTGGGTATGGAGTTAAAATATAAAAGGTTTGTAGTGATTTTCTGATGTATATGCGTATCACAAAACTTTAGGTATGATTTGTTTTTTTTTAACCTACTTTCTTAATTATGTGTTAGGTTAGGTTTTCACATGAGGAAGAGATAAGATTACAGATTTCAAAACTCTGTGTTACTGAATTTTTGTGTAACTAAATGATGGAAAATGTTTATAATATAATTCTGTTAACTTAACAAAATTTAAGATTTGCACTTGCTAATCCAAGGTGATCATTGTATTGAAATTCTTTCATCTCAAGAAACTTCAGATGAGGCCTATACAATGTTACAGGAGGCATAAAAAGAGTCGGGTTCTTTGCTACAGCACAAGCTTGAAGGTGGTTTAAGATATTTAAAGAGGGGAGACAATCAATTTGAAGTGGACTCGGTGCTCCAGTTATTTGCTCGGAAGAAAATATCAATGTTGCTGCTGACATTGTGAGAGAGGATCGACAAATTTACCTGAGCTAACTTTCCCGAAATACTGAACATTTCATTAGGTGCCACCTGCTATAAAATAAACGTGTTTGTGCACCATGGGCTCCAAAACTGTTGATTCCCAAACAAAACAACATTCGCATGCAGTCTGCATGCAGTTAAAGTTGACTTTAGGGAAAGATCCAGAGTTTCTTTCAAATGTCATCACTGCTGATGAAACCTGTCTACATTTTTTTGATCCTGAGAGCACACAACAAAGCTCAGTGTGGAAATCTGGACATCTCCTTCATCACCGACCTCCAAAAAAGCAAGTGGTTGCTTCTACTGGGAAGATTATGGTCATCTAATTCTTTGATATTCTTGGAAAGGTATATCAGTATTTCGTATCCGCACACACATCAATACTATAGGGATGTCATGAAGATATTTTAAGTCCATATCGGGCGCAAAAAGTCATATTTCTGTAACTTGAAGAAGAAACGACTTTGTTGGGAGACATTATCCATCATCAGAAACAGTGGTGAAGGCTAAGGAGGTGACTTTACGGAACCGCTTAAAAAAGTATTTCCTGTATGTATTTTGAAGACTGGCAGACGCTGGGACAAGTGCATCGCATTCAAGGGAAACTATTTTGAGAAAGACCATCAAAATTATGAGGGTAAAATAAAGATTACCATAAAAAAATTACTATCACTCTTTATTGAACAGCCCTCGTATATGGATTGTCTTTAATCTGAATTCTAGTACTTCAAATAGTATTACTGCACATAGGTTAAAGTGAAAATCAATAAATATACTAAGTAATCTGTAAACTAAAAGTCTTATTATAATTGTAGACTGTATATTATTCTACATGAAAAGTATCTTTGATAATAACTTAACAGCAAAAAATGTAAAATTTTTTACGAAGTTATTTAGATGTTATTAAGAAAAGATTACATACAAAAAATTATAAATTAAACTGTATTTGGAGTTTTAATGCAAGTTATGAAAAAAAAAAACGGTCTATTTTGAGGTAATTATAGTTGTTTACTATAGATTTTTCTGTCCTCAAATAAATAACAGTACTTTTAATGGGATTCACCCTTTACAATTGATTTTACTTTTAAATTTTAAAAAAATGCTTTGAAAATTATTAATAGGCCAAATTTTTTCATTTGCATACTAAAGTACTGTTCAAAGAATTAATATTTAAAACTGTTTCATACTTAATTATGCATACATATATGAGAATTTTATACACATTTCAAACCACAATACATAGAACTAAGATAAATGACTTATTATTTACTGGGCATTAATATGAAGAAAATTCCAGAATAATTATTTTCACCACGTTTATAATAATTTTTCCACCCAATAAAAAAATGTTTTGACTGAGAAATTATATTACTTTGACGATTAATTTGGTATAAATTCAAATTTTCTGATTTGTAGCAATATATTTCAACTGTAGTGTATGACCACTTAATGCATTTTAAGTAATTTTATACGTAATGACCTGTAGTAGACTACTGTATTCATATGGACACAATACTAATGAACAGTATTTACAGCTGAGTGTGTTACTCTTACTTTAAGGCTTGGCCTATTAAAAAGGGTTAAAATACATTGATCTTTAAACTATAATAAATAAGTAAACAGCTACAATGCATAATATAGTTTAATATAGTAATAAAGTAACAACTACAATGTATAGTTGAGAAACAACCTCAGCATGATTAGAAATATTGAAAAGATCATACTAAAAATATTTGTTGGACTCTATATACTGTGTACTTTGAAAAGTGTAATTCTATCTTCAGAGCTCAAAATAATACACAAATATCTATCTCTGCAAACAGAAACTTGAGTCAAAGTTCTCATTAAAATGCTGATTATTACATATAGGCTAATTACAAAACTTGAAAGTAGGTGTCTCAACAAAGTTGTAGAAATTTTACATTAGAAGACTCACTCAGTTACAAATGAGATGCTGTTATGAAATGGCTCTACCTACTCATTTTGTTTTTATGTAATAAAAAAGGAAAAATAATTCTTTGACACTAGTGTTTATATTATAAAACTCATTGTGCACATATACAATATTTAATGAATAAATATTATAAATTAAATAGGAAACAATTTATTTAACTTTGTCTGTGATAGCATCAGATTTCAGGTGCTGCACTGGAGCAAACTCCCACATTCACATTGAATCAAACCCTTCCCACCATAGCTACAATGTATGTAGAAAACTCAGTTTATCCATCGTGCTTCCGAGATAGTATCTAAAACATTGTAGAGCACTCAGTTGTTCACCTGATGAGACAATGAGAACAACTCTCCACTTACGTTACATTACTATTTTGTAGTATAGGTGTCTTTGATCTCAAAATGACGGAAAGAGTTTGTTTAAACCTTCTTTGTCCCTGACATTTTTTGTTCTCTATAGACAAACACAACTCCAGATTCCAGGGAGTCAAGTGTAACAGCATCAGATTCAGACACTGCACTAAGAGAAAGATGAACTGGAGCAAACTCAACATCCACATTATCTATCTTTGCTCTAAAAGAATTCAAACAAAACTATCTTGAAAAATAGATTGTCTAGATTAAGACAACAAAAATTTTATGTAAAATATTTAAATTACCAATAGTGCCTGGGATAGAAATTTGTCCCTGACCCACATCAGATCCACGTAGATGGGGTCGACGTCCCATGCGAGCAGCGTAGTTCAGCAATATCCTTGTCACTGTGGACTTCCCAACATCCATGGGGCCAACAACTAGTGTGACAGGTCCCCGACCAGCATCAGCTTCTGCCTTGATCCGTAGTTGCTCCAGACAGGCATGGCAGTTCAGGTAGAACATCTGACAACATGACAAGTTGAGTTTCACAATAATGGTATTGCCATATAGAATGGTACGCCAAATATTGTAATAATAATAAAAAGATAGAATGATCTGTCTGTTGATAGATCGCATATGTCCAAACCGAATAATCACATGTGCGTGATAAAACATTGTTTTAATCTAGAATATTGCCAATCTTTTTTACTAAATATTATAATATTACTCAGTTACTTTCTGATTAAACGGAGGCCACCTATTCAGAGCACGCTGAGGCTGATGTTTAAGCACGTTAGGCGATTTAGGTTTTACTAACCTATCCTTTAATATTTATTATGTGAATACCCACCCAAAGGATGTGGGGCTCAGCAAAATGGCAAAATAAAAAACATCGGGGCACAGCTCGCCATCATTTAGATTCCTATCTTGCTGAATACATGTGGCGCTCGGCCGCTGGCAACAATGCTTTTAAGCAATAGAATAACAGCACATATTGAAGATTAACTCAATACAAAAACTGAAACTTACCATAGGTGTTTCTTTGGCAATGTAACTAATATTTTTTCTCCCTTTGAGTTCAATTGTACACCCTTGCCATGTGAATACTGCAACTTTAGCTCCTGTGTGGAATGTGTACTGTTTTCCTTTGACTAGTTCGGTACCAAATATTTTTGCTAAGCCACTCTTCACCTGAAATCAATCAATCCAAACAAAAAATTAATATTGATAAACAAATAATAATAGCTTGGATCAGCTACCGGAAAGGTCTGACTTCAATATATTTTAATTTTATTGGAAATATACTGTATCCTATGCAAGTGACTGGTTAATCAATATGAAAATTTTTCCAATTATTTGGAATACTTATAAGTACACAACAGTGACTATATACAATTTTAAATAAACTAAAATTGATGCGATATAATGGATGGATAAATTCCTAAGGAATTTATGTTTTGCCTAAAAACAACAAACAAGTTTATGAAATAATGGAAAATATATAACTTATTGTCAATTACGAAAAAGAGTAATAAAGATGAAA
>NW_025787944.1:0-13403 GCF_021130785.1 Homalodisca vitripennis
ACAGTTAAGTATTTTTCTCTACAAGAAGGTTTAGCTAATGGTTGACATACTGTGGAGGTAAATCCATTGCGTATTTTGTGATCAATTTTATTAGTAATTTGTGGAGTGATATTCCTGATATTATGTTTGTTTTTGATGGACTGGACTTGTGTGCTTTAAAACGTTTTCATGATGTTGAAACTAATTTTCTGTTAACATGATTATTATTTCTAATAAACAGTTGTAATTGACGATGGCGACATTGATTTCAACCAATGAGAAGTCCTTGTTGCGCAAGCCTGGTTAGAACCTGGGCAGTTGTTCAATCACTTCTCGAACCCCGTATTTCGCGTTCAGTGAGTTTAATTTGTTGCATACTATTCTATAGTATATTAGTGTTTAAACATTGGATTGTTTTTGTGAAATTAACTTCGCCAAATATTATTAATGTGAGTAGTTGTGTGTAAGATCATAATGGGACTAATATAGAGACAATATCTAGAGAAAGGGTCCACGTGACCTGCCTGGTAAAAATGGCGCAAACTTAGAGGTAGCAAAACATGGACTTTTCCGGGTCTTGATGAAAGTAATGTTCATTTCGATTTGTTTACAAATATGTGTTCTCATGTACCCCACGTGTAAAATAACTCTTCAGTGATTGACTAGAACGGATTAGAAATATGTCAGCAAGAGGTTTTAAGAGACGGGGTCAAGGCCCCCCTAAATCGGCTGATAATGGAAAGGCCCAGAAAATTTCAATCTCATTTATTGAAAAAGGAAGCCTACAATATTTGTTAAATAAGCGGATTTGAAAGGTTCAGACACACGTCGAATTCCACAAGGCTAGTACTCCTACAGCTATCAAGGAGCATCATCACCGATAGGAAGTGAGAGTAGTAGAAGAAGTACATATGCCAAGAGGTATATACTAAATCTTTAAGAGGGTAGAGGAGCTTCTTATCATAGAATGGGGTAATAATCCAGATGCAATTGATGAAAAAGACAGTGAATATCATTATGGATTCTGATTTTGGTGAAATTGAATCAATTGGCAAAAAGTGAATCATGAAGATGAAATATGTTGATGAGGAGTGAAAGTGAAGTGTGATGAAAAGTGCTGGAGAGTAAAGACTATATTTAAGTGACAGTGATTTTTCAGCTATCTAGCTTTAGGTACAGTTAGTGGTACAACTAGGAAATCTATTTTAAAATAGTAAGACCCTAGTCCCGAGAACCCTGTTCTGGCTCCAAAACAGGGATATTCCTGTATTTTTTGAGAACTACCAAAGTCCCGTCTGATGACCTTGCTTATGTTTTTCCGAAAGAGTTAGTTAGTGCGAGTCTTTGTGTCCATTTTAAATGAGGTCCACTGAGACAATTTTCGAACATTGGTAAGATTGTCTCCCGTTTCGATTTTGAAGATAGTTTATTGTGCATTTTCTTGCGATGTTTGAAGAATCAAGAGTTATATCTGTTTGGGCAGAGGAAAATTCACATCATCGCTTCTGAAAATCCATTTTGGAGAGAGGAAGAGTGCTCTACAAACCCCTCCATTTTGGAGACCTCTTTGGATCAGAAGGAATAGGTGTAAAATGTAGTATTATTATTTATATAGATTCCATGAACTTGAGCCTGACGTGTATAAGGGAGTCATATGTAGAGAGTGTGAACCGTAACTTTGATACCCTGAAGAAGTTTTTGAGAAATTATATTGAATAGTCACAATGGAAGTAATCCCTTTTACGTGAATTATTGAAAAATAGAATTGAAAGTACTACATAACAGTTTTCTTTACTGATCAATTCCTAATTAACAAATCCAGTGAAGAGTAAGATTTAATATTCATGAAGGTAAGTACAACACCTGTTGTGTCAAAACTTTTTAGGTTACCTATTTTAGACTATAAGAGTTATGTTTCATATTTTGCATTAGGTCTTTTATTGAAAACCAAAAAAAGACTTATATCAGAATGGTGTTTAATACTTTAACTTTATTGGGGAAATGTAGGTTTAAAGTTTAAAAATATTGTGCTTTATTATAAACCATTAATAAGAAGTAAAAACTAATTACTGATAGGCCTAATCAAGGGTTTTAAGGCATCTATTTTAGATTTGGTAAATTCAAGATCCTAAAGGCCATCTTTTACTCTTTCCAGAGATGCAAGCCCTAGGATTTAGACATTAATTGTATTTGGTTAGGCTTCATTGATTGCTATTGAACTATGTATTTTAAAATTGATTGAGTAACACTAAAAATGGTTTTAAAAAATTTTTAAGAAGAAAGAGTTTTTGTTTTCATAAAGTTATTTACTGAGTGCATTAATAAAGAAGAGTGAAATGTAGGCTTTGTTAATTTAATGGTTTTTGCCTTTTCCTGATTGGCTACATTTTGTTTTGCGTGGTATAATTTATCAAAAGGCAGATGCCATGTTCTTTTCTCTGTGGTCCTAGTGAAATGTGGTGAGCGAAGCTTATCTGGCATATTCAATATACAAAGTTAAGTGGTTGTGAGTTTTAACTTATCTATTAACTTATTTGGTGTCAGAAATGGATCAGCAAAAACTGTTTGAGGTTGTTTTCTATGTTAACTTTGTAATTTGAATTTTGAAAATTCTTTGGGTGTAGTTGCTTTTCAAGTACTAATAAGGCATACCCCTTCTTCTCTATTTTGCTAACATAGAATAATAATGAGTTAATGAGTATGTAATATATTAGGTCTCATTGCATTAGTGATCAGCCACTTGGACTTTTTTATCTTACTGGATCCAACCATGCTGATGAGCCAAAAACCTTGGTTGTTTAAATATATTGTAAGTCATTTTTATTACAAACTTACCAAACCATATTGATTCTAAATGTAATGGTAAAGAGGACAATGGTTGCCACTCTGAGGTGGGGGTCCAAAAGAAGTTCAAAATCTTTTTTATAAGATGAAAAAAGAAAAAGCAGTATTTTTTTTCTGACCAACTCTTTGTTGTAACTCGAGCAATATCGTTTTTTTCAATAGTGGATATAAAAAAACTTGGGTATGCTTACTAGTTACTATAACCTCTTCCATGCACATCTCATAATGTGATTTATTTTCCATGTTTCCAGCTTAGATACATTTGTGTTATGTAGATAATTACAATTAATTCTCTTTCTTTTTCGGTGTGAACATTAATTGTTAGATGTTGGTAAAGTAATGAGGTTTACTGTATATTTTTATAGTTCTACTAACAAGAATCAAAGCCTACGCAACAAAATGCAACCAATCAGGAAGGGCAAAAATTAAATTGACTCAGCCCTACATTGTACCTTCTTTATTGATCCAAATATGGGACTCCGATATAAATGTAAAGCTTTTGAGTTATAGCTGTCAAAATCCCAATAGTCATGTGCTTGTTTTAAACAACTAATATTCATGTTTAAGAAAATAATCTAAAATCTGATGGGTAATAAATCCGGCCCCTTTGTTCTTGTTATTCGTCGATCAACCAGTGTAGTTCTATCCGTTTATGTGAAATTGCCAGTTTTAACATTTAACCCTTTGTTTTGGTATTTATAGAATTTTAGAAAGTGTGTTGTGCTCATAAAAATATTACATTGTATAGGGTTCATAATAATTGTTTAACTACTTGCTGGAAAAGAAAAGTTTCAACATAAAAATCTTAAGTCACATGTTTCCAAACACTATGTCAAAAATGTAACTATATTGAACTCCTACTTATTATGGAATACAAACAATTACAAGAATAAACCACCGAGGGCTCGATTTTCAGATATAGCGGCCTAATATAAAGTAGATTATTGAAAAAAATTTCAAGGATAGTATGTAGTAAAAATCCTAGCTGGTGAGTAAACCATCAAATTGAGCTATCTTTGGTAGAATGTAAGACATAAGTAATAAGATTATAACCTACTATCAATAAAAAGGGCAACACCATTAAAGCTGTTAATCACTCTCAGCAACAAGTTGATTCTGTATTTATCCTTCAAAAAACAGAAGCCAATCTTGGCTATTGATAATGTGTGCATATACTATACAAAAATATCCCTCGTATAAAATACCTTGATTATTAAAAAAATAAATTGTTTCATGTAATATTCAAGATGATGTTTTTTTTATTCAGCATGAAATAATACTATTTAAAAACTCTGAATATATGTCCAATCGCTAAAATTAATTTTGTTCAAACAACCGCCTGGTCAAGAAATTAACCAATTTAAAATTTAAGCTTAACCAATTGTAACATATTAAACATTAAATAGATTAAAAAAATCTAAGAGTTTACTTTCATTGTTCAACTGTGTTAAATATATTACTAGAGCATACAATATTAAAGCTATTTTTACATTTACTTAACCAACTGTAATGGCACAATTCTAACTTATTTGAATTTCTGGTATTTTGTGATTAATGTTACATCAGATCTATGTAAGCACACTAATCAGTAGAATAAATGTTGAGATTAGTAATTGTAATAACAACTTTTTTTATACTAATAATTCCCAAAAATACATTACTCAAGCAACTTAGCTGTTGAACTTGTCTCTTTTTGTGACATAAATTTTTGGCCTTGTTCGGATGACAAGTTTTCCAAGTATTAATGAATGTTACAAAGTTGTCCAATTATGAATTGGATAACAACAAAAACAGGCAGGATATTCCTCACTTTGGACGTTATGAACATAAAAAACTGGAAGTTATGTTTTGTGTGTGTGGTAAATTACTTGCTATTAATAGAGTCTAAATGCAAACAAACGAGCCTACAATTTATAACATACAACCTCTCTGTTGTTGAGCAATAGCGATACTAGTTACGTTTCATGATTATACTTTTAAAACTTAACTCCTTTTGAGCTCAGATCGAGCGTTTATCTATTTTACTCAATGATTTTTATAAAAAATATTATGTTGAAGAGGTCCGACGTGAAGTAGCTGTGTATAATATATTATAAAATAATAGCCAATTAAAAACCTTTCTTAACATTATACACAGACAATCTATTTACAAAAATTGCAGTATAGATTTAAGCAGGCCTAGCTTAATAAACAAGAAGGGTTTAACGAATGGGCTCTAATCCTCAAGACTCCACATTACAGGCATATAGCTCAAGCTGCGTTGGAAAAACCTTCACCTATCCTGGAAAAAATGGGTAACCCAAACCTCCATAGGAGTTGTAGGAACAAGTATTATATCTGTATAAAAAGTTCCTTTTTACACAATTTGGCTATGAAGCCCACACACGAGTTTCACCTTTTCCTGCCCAATCCAAACGCAGGTTGAAGATGAACAACCAAGAAATTTAGTCAAGGGACTATACGAAATTAGTTTGAGGGGTCTCCTGTAAATACTAAAACAGCTAAAAGTATAAAAGATTTTAACTGTTTCGGGCCAATAAGAACTCTGAGATCTTAGCATTGGCACCAGTTCTGAATGGCATGCAGAAGATACAACCAAATCGTCGATTGAATAAGACCTTCCATTTGTTTCTCTTACTATTATAGCAGAAGAGCCAGCTCGCCAGAAAATAAATAAGATAACATCAATTGAATTGAATTTGAAAATTTCTATTCATTGAATATACATTTTTGATATACCATAGAATATATCCAACATACAAATATAACTTAACTAATATACTTATAAAACTAAGAAGGTTATACGTAATGTGATAAAATAGTGCTAATCACTATATAGTCTATCTAATTCAAAGATGCCCCCCAATAGCAGCAGCTTTAGAGCACATAACACACAGATAGAATATAAAAAAAAATAAATCAATAAAAAAAAAAAAAAAATAGAGTTAACAATATTATAAATAAGTCTCAAAAATGAAACATGTATTAAACTGTGAAACACAATAACAAAGAAAGCTTCAATTTATTTCAGATAAGGCCTAAATCAACAGTAAGCTTAGGGGCAACCAAATCACATTTAAATAAATGCACAACACAATAGAATAAATGCTCAAAACAATATATAGAATATATTTAAGAACAAAAACAAAAACTGATATGTTTGCAATTATATAAAAAAACTCCAGCTCAACCCAGAATTATAAAACTCATCAAATGAATAATAGAGAATAAAGAAATTAAGTACGGTACGGTCTGACTTAAGAATTCTCTTTTGTAAAATATTAGCATTAATTCGTCTTGGACCTTTTGATTGGTTGAAATTTAAAAAAAAATGATGATGGATGTAAAAATGGAAGCCTAGGAGGAAACCCTGTGTGTCGAACCGCAGATGTGAAACCAAGACTTGAGAAAAAACAAACAAAAAGATTAATATGTTATAACTTTTTGTCTTGAAGTTCCATATAAAGAGGGTGCTAATTATTGAGTCCAAAAGAAGTATACCCTTGAGATATAAGAGTGAGTTGAAGGCCATATACTGAAATCGAACACGATGCCTACAACTAACATTTAGGACCACTTTTTTGAACCACAGGAGATCGATCTTTTAACAACAGGACCATTCAGCATCAATAATGCAAGGTTGGTTATGGCTTCTGAAGCCTAAATTTGTAGCTCTAAAAAATTATGTGCTTCAAAGTAAGCAAAGTCAGTTTGTCGATTGAGTAACAATCAACAAAGACCATCAACACTATTGGGGTAACAATGAGTAATAGGCCTGGTTAATTTTCAAAAGCATGCATCATTGGCAACCCACTTGTTTACAAAACAGCAGCATACACAC
Organism: Homalodisca vitripennis; assembly: GCF_021130785.1. Taxonomy (NCBI): domain Eukaryota; kingdom Metazoa; phylum Arthropoda; class Insecta; order Hemiptera; family Cicadellidae; genus Homalodisca; species Homalodisca vitripennis. The sequence goes on from NW_025787944.1 coordinate 6,665, forward strand.
TATTTCAACTATGTTTTCAAAATACTTGATTTTCTATGTTATCAAAATAGGCTAGCGGCTCACATAAAAATTTATCTACTTGTTTTGAAAAATAACTGTATTGAGATAATTTACATCCAAAAAAGTTGAAGAGTACCTATTCTTATTAATTTTACATTATCATTTCCTTAACTGAAAACATTTCAAACCACTATTTGATATATTTTAAAGGTTTTTACTTAACCTTATGAGGTCTCGTCTAAAAAATTGCTGCGATTCCCAAGTTTGTCATATTTAATTTTTTCTGCTACTCTTACAACTTATTTAAAAAATAAAAATAAAATTTTTAAATCATATTTTTCTGTAATATTAACGTTTTTGTCTTTAGAAAGTAAATAATGTCAAAATAGCCTACAATACCACATCACTTTTTATCATGTATTATGAGGTATTAATTTGTAAAGTATAAAATACCAAAGCTACATATATTAATAAAAATAATTTTTATTTCCGCAAAAAAGCAAATTTTTTTTTAAAAACAACCAAAAGTTGTACGAATAATTGTATGTACAGTTAAAAAAGGTCTAGGATATCAGTAGGTTACCTAAATGTTTTTAGGTCAATTGAAGAGTAATTAAGGAATTTTTTTTTTTGTTTATTTGTTTTAGCATGGATTGAACTAGGGCAAGCGTCTATTATATACATTGCCCTCACCCCCCCTCCCTTATTAACAACTGAATATCTTTATTACTAACCTACATTGTGTCTAATCCAAAACTCTTCACATTAGATTGTTATTTTCGTTCCCATTTACACATTTTACCACTATTTTACCACTAAAGTTTTTAGTAGAAATGTCACTACAGCTGATACAATTTAACATTATCCTGGTCTTCCTCAATGATTTGTTTATTTCATGGTTTGTGAATACTAAATATCACTCCTCAACTTAGTCCACTATCAGAAATTGTTTGTCAATTGCATATAATAGGTTTTTTTCATCATTAATAAAAACCTAGGATCAGCTGGTTAGCTGAAGTTGTGTTATCTTTTCATTTTCAGTGCATCTTGTATTGTAAAATAAAGATCCCCATAGTATTATTAACGATTTAACACAAGTGGAAGTCTAAAATTTCTTATAACTTCAAGTATCAACGGCGAAATAGTTGGCCTCTATGAAAAAATTAAAAAGGATTGAGGCCAATATCTGGTGCAATGCATGACCATTCCGAATGAAAAATACTGCGGTAAACGTATATTGGCAGTCAGCCTCAGTGGTGTTTTAGGGAAGTCGGAATGTGTTTTTTTTGTTTTTGTATTGCTCCCCTATAATTTGCACAGTCTGTTAAATGTTTCAATCATATTTTCCTTGGAATGGAAATAACAATTTTTTATATTTCGAGCAGAAAACCTTTCATGTCCTCCATACATTTTTTTATTAATATCCATTTGTTCTGTAATTCTCTTACTGTTAAAATTATCCCTGTTGTAACTTTTCCTTATATAAGACATCCATTGAAATAAATTTATTGAGAATTGTTTAGGAGGTTAATTATTTTACATTTTTATTTTTTTACTGTAAAACATAAATTTTAAAAGTATGTACACGACTCTTAGTTTCTTGATAAAAATGTACAATTTGTATTAAATAAAAAACTAATTTTTTGACAATCACAAATTATTCATGATTATTGACAATCACCGTGTATTACTATTAACATGGTGTTTAATCATGTACTTAGTGCATGTCCCCCAGCTCCACTAAAAGGAGTTGTTTGGATCTTGTTTATCCACCTTGCTGGTAAACAATCATCTAATATCTGGCTTTAAGCTAAAACGGGGTCTTCTGACATTTATTCCTAGATCATCGATGGTTTTTCTTGGTTTTGTGAATCCTGACGTCACCCAATTGGTTTTATCATTCTTTCCATGTTGTTTCCTGGTGAAACCCTTAGTTAATAAAATGTGTGTGATGTAACATTTGCTAAACTTGGCAACGAGCTCAGATTACTACAACCAGTGTTTTAGAGGATTTTCACTGTGGTTTTGTGTGTTGCCTAGTAAATGCCTTTTATAAAAGAGTGTAGGAAGGTCCCCAAAAGTGGGATTAATATCCTCTGGCCTTGTGGAATACTGATATTCTTGCATTACAGTTACTTTATAAGAACTAATTACTAGAAGACGAACATATATTATTGTTGTGAATTTGCGACTGGTTAAGGCACAGTCCGTGATTGAAAGCATCATCAGAAGACATGGAAGGATGAAAATATGGGAAATATATGAAAAAGATGGGATAATTCAGCCTAAATATCCCGTTTCATTTCTTGTTCACTAATAGTACATTTGTAAACTGTTGCTTCTTCTTCTGCGAAAATACATCTAAAATCTCCATGGATATTCATTTGAATAACTGCTTTTTAGGCTTTTCTTCAGCTGGTAAGACCTGAGACAGAGCACCCCCCCATTTCCCTTCTTATAAATGGCTGTAACGGTATCCATTTTTGCGTACAACTAGGAAATGCTGAGCTGTCACGTATCATGTCTAATTGACACCTACAATGTGTACGTATAAAAATGTTTACATACGAAATTTATTATAGTACGAGACATATCATTGCAAGCCTTAGTTGTATAAGGAAGTGTATACCGTATCAGCCCCACTTTCCTCATCCTTGGCAGCGTTGCCGGGGCCAGATACATTAGCTGATTTCTCATGTATGAGGTTACACAAGCTGACATCATGGCTTCGTTTACATATGTATTGTTCTTCGGCATTCACATGTTATTCTGCATATTTAAAATTTTAGTTCAAGTTAGTGTTTAGTGTAAACACACGTTAGTTTTAAATCGTGGAAAGTACTGTAAAGGATTCGACTGGATAAATATGAGAAGTAAAGACGAGCAGTAACGACTGATCGGTTGTTGAATTCAAATCGACTTATCCAATCACTAGTTAATCTTCTGTTAGCAGCTGGCAACACCATGGGCCACAATAACCCAAGCTTATGTGTTTATACTAATTGCAAACTGAGCATAGTTGCACTGAAATATGCTGTCATCAAGCACCTCACCAAAGTATATGGTCATCATAATTTACTTCATACAGACTTCCTCAACTTACAACTGCCTCCTTCATAGTGTCACTACAATTCTTGTTCAGCAGCATTACATTACAAAGGAAGTTTATTTTTAATATTTGAACACCACCAGAGAGTTTATTTTCTAAACATTCTCAATGAATGGTACAGAAATGTTTGGCTTAACTCCTCGTCTTTCCTTATGTGAGCCTTAAATGCATAACAACGCCAATCTAATATAATTAATATTTAACTTTTTAATAACTGGATGAGTTTTCAGTTAATTTTTTTTCGACATTTAAAATTAACAAGTATCACAAGAAGAAAATGGTTTTTGATTCTTTAGACCCTAACTGATTTTTGTTTTTATGTTGAGGTTACCTCCGCACTTTATAAACCACTTTTTGAGATAGTAAAGGATCCAAATTTCTTAAATTTAAGGTATAATTGCTTTTTTTGATCATCTATTAGAAATAAATGCAGTCAGGCAAAATGGATCCTGATGAAACTCTTTTGAGAGTGGCTTATTGGTACTGATGTGATAGAAAAATATTGTACTTCTTTTCTAAATTGTACATTTCATTCATTCCAGTTTCATTGGGCTTGAAATGTTGTACAATAGCTATTAAATTAAAACTTTGTTATGTTATAATTTTGAAATAAACAAACTCAATTTTCCTCAAAAAAATAACTACAACATCAACAATATTTACTGCCATGGATAGCAACTGTAGTGCTAACAAAACTAAAACAAAAATACCCTGTAATATATTAAAGCTAGAATGTAGTACTACATGTGTAGTAGGCTCTGGGAATCTGTGAAAGCAACAGTTCATGATTGTTCAATGTCCTTCAAATAACATTTTATAAAATTAGCTTGAGATATCAGAATTTTATATATACTATATATATATAAATATATGTTTGATATCAAAGTAAATAAGTAATAATGGATTCTGGAGAAAAATTTATAAAAAACATTTTTGACTGAAATTGTAAAAAGGTAATGAAACTTTCTAGAAGTTTTACAAATGTTTTGATATCATTTGCTGTTGGGTTCGTTTTATTGATAAGTTAAAAATTATTGTATTTATTTTGTTCACCATGACTTTTAGGGTAACAAATTTCACCCAAAAAACCCAAAATATTACTTAACCCTACAACTGGCAGTCGCCTGAAAATCAGTCGATTTGACACGTGCCCGTTTGACATCTGTTATAATCAATACACGAACTAAACTGCAATGATTCATATACCACTGGAATCAGAAATAGTTGCTGATTTGTTTTGTTTTGTATGCCATGATTTAAGTATGACATATTGAAAACGAGAGTTGTTTGTAACAGTCGGCCATTGTTGTTGTATTGTTACCCGGTCGTGTTATTCTTGTCCATCTAAAACGTAAGTTTATTACATGAAATAAGTGTTTTTATGTAATAAGTGTGTTTATTTATGCGTATAAATTCTCGTATATTGTGTTTTATCAGTTTATTTTGTCATGTTATGAAGAAATATATGTGAAAAAATATATTAGTGAGATTTTGTGTTCTAGGCTATGTGCAGTGTTGTGATAGTTTTAGTTAGCTTTAGGATCATTTTCATATGCGATGATCATGATATAAAGCTTCTTTATTTATTTTTATAAGCTTACTTTTAATGTATTTTATGAATTTTTCGAGTAATAATTAAGGTTTTGATGAATTTTTGTAACACAGTCCTATCCATAGCAACAAATTTAGTATTGTACTATCTTCAGATTAGAGTATTTCATAATTGTTTTAATTAAAAAAAATGTAGTAAACTATACATTTTCTAAAACTATAAAAAATTTTCAACATTTTGGGTATTTTGTAAATATTTTTTTTTCACACAATATGTCTTTTATAGGTGCACCCCCACCACTTTTACATACCTTTTTTATTTTTTGAAAACAAACTTAATAAAAAAAAGTGATAAATTTCTTATATTTTTGGGTTTTTATTTCCATGAATAAAAGTAAATTTTCTTGTGAAAACAGTGATATATAATACATATAGGTTTATAATCAAATTATATAAAAAAAAAATAAAAACCAATACTACTGCAAAACACTTCAAAATGGCCTGCCACTTGAGGAAATTTCAACTGCCAGCTCGAGGGTTAAAAAATAGTTTTTCCAAATATTATTGATTTTTAATGATTTGTATAAAAATACAACAGAAAACTTTTCATGATATTGATAAACACACTTAGGTATTAATTTGCTTCAAGTAGAAACATTTTAGTCGTATATACTCATTTGTACATACAGTTTTGAAAACCATACTCTGTCATAGAACTTTAAGTTTAGTCAGAAGTACATTTATAAATTTTAGTACAATTTTAAAATGGTCCACTTTTAAAACCATACTTAACCCTAGAAGTGTGTCCATGTTACCAAAGATAAAACGTCAGTCCATTTTTGACGTGTTGCAAGGGTTTTTTAAAAAATTCGTAAAAAATACTTAGTATCAAGAAAACATATATTGTTATATATCGTTTTTCTTCTCAGAAGTTGTACTATTTGAAATAGGAATAAATCTTTTGATATTCTTTGGTTTAGTATATATTTTCATGAAAATAATGAGAAATTGCTAAAAGTTTTATATGAAAATTTCAAGTTTGGACATCTGTAAGGTATTGAAATATTACAGTAAGGTCAAAATGTTAAATGTATAAAATGTAGAGAATTTTATGCCAAATGAGAAAATATATTAAAAATTTCTATTAAACAAAAATTGTAATTTTGCAATTTTTTTTTACAAAAGCGAAAATGTACAAAAATATACAAGGGTTTGGGCTTTTCATTTTTTTTCCTCCAAATGTGACTATATATTTATATAAAAAATAGTTTTCTATTGTAAATTATACATGCTATTTGAAAACACTAAAAGTAAACAACAGCAAAATAAACTGTTATTTTATTATAAGCTTAAAAAAATTTTTTTTTTTTTAATTAAAATATTTTGTAACAAAATTCAGAAACAAGCTAAAGATTTTCACTTATACTTTATGTTTATGTAATTTTTGAATATACCCTTAGTAATTATGTTTATTTGGCTAAAATAAAATATAAGATATGTTCAAATACTTTGAGAAGGAACTGAGTTATGACATTTTTTGTTAACAGTCGCACGTTGAAGAATTTACTCATAAAAAATAATCTGGTTTGCAACGAAAAAAAATATGAAAATATTTTTTTTAATTTTTTTACTTGTTATATTATGTTAGCACATAATGTTTTGAAAGAAATACACTCAATAATTTTTGAAATTGAGTAAATAATAATTGTTGTGCGTCAAATATTGTAAAATTTTTGACAATATATAAACAATAGATATTATAGTTCAAAATAACATTGTTTTATAATGTTTTTGTCATTTCATGTGCATTTATGCAGTTGAGTATTTCAACCTGAAAAAATAGAGACCTAAATTATGAAAATCGGTAAAAGAATAAGCTCGTGGTGAAATAAAATGGTCAACAATGGCCGACAGGGATGGGTTGGGTTGGTCTTGATGCGACGCCGTGATTCATCTCTTTCGTTTCGCACTGCCGGAAACCTACTGAACTAAATTTACCGTTGAAAGATTGTACCGGTAGATCGTTTCGTTCAATTTACACTGTTTTTTTTATTTTCTTTATTGACAATAAATAACTGT